>NW_027533258.1:2720167-2723175 GCF_008692635.1 Crocuta crocuta
TAAAAAAAAAAAAAAAAAAAAAGAATGGACTGCATTGTTGTGAAACCGAAAGCCAAAGACATTTACGATCATGTTTGTCAGGGCCAGGAGAGTTAAAACCCTTCTTGGCTAGTGCTGGCTGCCTCTTAAGGCTCAAAATGCCACACAGCATGAGAACAGTTAAAAACTTACAGGTGAGTTGACAATAAACTATTTGTAAAAAAAAAATAAAAAATAAAAAAATAAAAATTCTTATGACATAGGATTACACCCTTGTGGTTCACACAGCACAAAAAAAAAAAAAAAAAAACTTACAGGTGAGGCAGGTTCCGGAGGTGCAGAAGAATTTTGTTTTAGGTTTATTTATTTTGAGAGAAAGAGCGAGAGCACGAGTGGGGTTGAGGGGAACAGAGAGAGAGAGAGAGTATCCCAAGCAGGCTCCAAACTGTCAGCACAGAACCTGATGTGGGGTTTGAACCGACAAATTGTGATTCCATGACCTGAGCTGAAATCAAGAGTCGGTAGCTCAACCGCCTGAGTCACCCGGGTGCCCCAGAAGAATTTTAAAAATACCTCTTTGTGTTATACAGGAAAAGAGTTCTGTGGGTGAGCAGGTTTCCAGCATTGATGGNGGAACCTAACCCCATATTCCCCGTAGGACCCATAGTTTAGTACTTGCTAATTCTGGGTGCACGGCAATTTTATGTAACTGCCACAATGATGAGGGTTGACTGTATAGTCTTTGCTGTAACTGGTTAGTTCCCTAGTTCCATCCTTCATTGGACATGCCGTGCAGCACAGCTACAGAGCATTAGCATTCAGTGTCCACACCGTTCAGACCGTTCTTGGTAGTCATGCTTGAGAATATGATGGACCNATTTCCAAACACAGCACTGTGCGTGAAGAGTCTAAAGTCAAGGAAGAGAAGTCTGGTTTTGTTTTGTTTTTGAGATACATTGCCCTTGAGAGTTAGATCGTGTGGTCCCCAAATCCTTAAAAGTCAGCATAGACCCACCAAGAAAGCCAGCATATAATTAATGTTCCAAGCAGATGTCAGGCCACTCCCTGGGGTTGGATCATAACACATCCAAGAGTGAAAATAACACAGACTCTGTGTCTTTTGAGAAGCTTGTTAAAAATTAAAAAAAATTTTTTTTTAACATTTATTCATTTTTGAGAGACAGAGTATAAGTAAGGGAGAGGCAGAGAGAAAGGAAGACAGAGAATTTGGAACAGGCTCCAGACTCTGAGCTGTCAGCACAGAGCCCAATACGGGGCTCAAACCCATAGACTGTGATGTCATGACCCGAGCTGAAGTCAGACACTCAACCAAGTGAGCCACCCAGGTGCCCCTAAAAAATTTTTTTAATGTTTATCTGTTTTCGAGAGAGAGAGAGAGAGAGAGAGAGAGAGAGAGAGAGAGAGAATGCATGAGTAGGGGAGGGGCAGAGAGAGGGAGACACAGAATCCGAAGCAGGCTCCAGGCTCTGAGTTGTCAGCACAGAGCCCGACGTGGGGCTCGAACTCACAAACTAGAAGATCATGACCTGAGCTGAAGTCGGATGCTTAACTGATTGAGCCCCCCGGCGCCCCTTGATAAGCTTTTTAACCTCTGTTCAGGATATTAAGTTGTTCCTAAAATGTCTCTGGACTAGGAGACCCAGCGACACACAAATCCAGCCTGAGACCAGTCACTCCCCTCTGTAAGATCCTTGTGAGAAATAGAAAAATAAAAAAGAAGGAGCGTTTTCTTATTCTGTAGCATTGACCCCAACCATGGGTTCTCAGGCTCCACATGCTTCATTAGAATGGCCCGGGGTGGGGGCCTGACCATGTGTTGTTTATTCTTTTTGAAGCCTCCCTGATAATTCTGACTCATATCCTTAATAGACAACTACTGCCCTGGAATGAATCATGAAGAACTGTTGAAGAATCTTAACTGGGTAATGGACATGATCAGACTTAAACTGAAATGAGTCCAGTAGCAACATGGAAGAATCGGACACAGAGAGGAAAGGACAGAGGATGTTCTTAATTAGGGAGAGTGCTCAGCTCAGGTCACCTTTGGAGCTGTTAAAATAAACCCACCCCAGATCCCGTCATCCTGTCTCCCACCCCGGCCCCCTCCAACCGGGCATTCCATTTCTGTGGGTCACAGCCTGGGGCTCTGAACCTGTGAGCCGTGGAGAGGCTCCCCAGGCGGTTCTGAGGCTTGAGTACGATTAAGAACCGCAACTCTAGCAACTGATCTAAAAGTCACCAGAGTAATAGCCAGTCACATCCTCTGTCATACAGAAGCCCTCGGCCTCACAGCGGTACAGGACATTCAGGACAATAGTGTGCGACCGTCAGGGTGGCCGAGAGTGAGTGTCATAAACGTGACGGCTGTTTAGATCTTCCCAGAGCACTGCATGGGTTTCCCACCTGTCACCCTACGGTCTGACCTAACGGAACACCACTTGTTTCCCACGCCATCCCGTTTTCTCTGTCGGGAGATCCTCCGGTTTCTAGCTGCCAGTTTTCGGGGTGCTAAGGATGGAATTTATAGCAGAATGGATGGATCTTAAGTCGGGAGCTGCTCCCTTGCTACCTAGCTTGCTTTCTCTCAAGAGTCTTGCGCCTTTTCCAACTCTCTGACCTGTTCATTTCCAGGCAACGTGATGAAGCTGGAGGAACAGAAGTCAGACCTGGAAAGGCAGCTAAAGATGCTGACTAAGCAAATAAAGGTGAGCTGTGGCCCCAGCAGGGGACGCGGAGCCGTCTCTGTCATTTTACTGAGAGGGTCCCCGCCTTAGCTTTGGAAACCTTTGAAAAGCATCCCGATGACTCTCCCAGCCTGCGTCCCGGAGTTCCTTCCTACAGCACGGGCCCTGGCACCCGCGATTAGCGTTGGCAGGGGACACAGTTAAGCAGGCTGCAGGATGGGCGCGCTCTGGTAACACGAGGGTGTGACTGCCCGCCTGTGCTGAGCGTCGTCCCCGGTAGCGAGGCAGCTACCCGGCCGGTCCTTCTCGGTGACTGACGCGGGG
>NW_027533258.1:2723310-2726212 GCF_008692635.1 Crocuta crocuta
GGGGGGGGGGGGCCCGGAGCCCCACGTGCCAGGCCCGGCCGGCAGGTGATGCGGGTGTGGACCCCGCCCTTGCAGGAGGAGACGGAGGAGTGGAGGCGGTTCCAGGCGGACCTGCAGACCGCGGTGGTGGTGGCCAATGACATCAAGTGCGAGGCGCAGCAGGAGCTGCGCACCGTGAAGCGGAGGTTGCTGGAGGAAGAGGAGAAGAACGCGAGGCTGCAGAAGGAGCTGGGGGACATGCAGGGCCACGGCAGGTTGGTCACGGCGGGGCCACGCACTCGTGAGTCTGGTGGGCGCCCGCGTAGCTTGGCTTCTCTCGTAATCGCCATGCATGAGCCTTCGCCGTCTGGAGACGTGGCGCTTGGATGTCTCTCTGTGCAAAACCTTTATTTTTTCTGTCAGCGCACTCCCCTGCCACCGTCACCGTCACACAGCCTAGGAATGGTCCGTCTGCGGTCCGGTCACTGCCCGGGCTCTGGACCAAAGCCGTGAGAAACCTCTTGGCTCACGTAGAACATTCTAGCCGAGTGTCCTCCTACATTTAAAGAGTAGAAATATGTCTAGGACGCCCCTTAAATCTCAGGGCTCACTTTAGCGAGCCGGGGCAACACCTGGCATGGGTGGCTCTCAAGCCATGGGAAAAGCTGGGTCACCCTCCAGGGGAACTGCCACCAGATAAGGGACTCATTCCTCATGGCCCGGAGACATGCATCCCTCTTGGCAACTTCCATGGGCCGCTGAAATAGCCCGCTTTATCAGCAAAGATAAGCATGGCAAACGCAACATGGCTGGCTGGTAACTGACTTCCCTTTTCTGTGCCTGAGGGAGGGAAGTCACAGTGTAAAGCCCCAGTAAGCTCTCCTTAAGCGACGTTTCAGAGGAAGGTATTCCTAAAGGAAGGAGCTCAAAGTTAAGTATCATTTAAAATTTAAACTGTTTACAAATAAGGTTACAAACAGTACTTTAGACTTTTTTTTTAATGTTTATTTTTGAAACAGAGTATGAGCGGGGGAGGGGCAGAGAGAGAGGGAGACCCAGAATCTGAAGCAGGCTCCAGGCTCCGAGTTGTCAGCACAAAGCCCGACGTGGGGCTTGAACCCATGAACTGTGAGATCATGACCTGAGCTGAAGTTGGACGCTTAACCGACTGAGCCACCCAAGCGCCCCTATACTTTTACTAAAGGCTTTAACCTTTGCCCAGTCAGGAGTAAAGGTCCCTAACTTTGGGATTCTTGGATATTAGGAAACTATTTGGAATTTCGAGATGCCTTTGAAATATGAAATGTAGCATTTTAAAATCAGATTTAGTGGGTCCTGAATGCTGATGTGTACAGTTTGCTTTTCTTAAGTGTTTTCTGGGATCTAGAGGGTTTGTTCACTGGCTAGATTCTGAGCCTTTGGGTCTGATGTATTGCCGTGAATTTCACGACATGGGAAAAAGTAGATTTTTTTCTCAGAATTCTGTTTTGATTCTCTTCCCAAACTTGCCCCAGTCTCCCTCCCCCCTTTGTTGATGACCTTTACAGGAAACAGGCTGTAGAGAAGGATTCAGGTGCACTGTGTGTAGCTCGTTCCATGATTCACGCTGGAAAATCAAGGTGATGATTTTATAGTAACACCTCTTCCCTGTGGCCGCCAGCGTGTGTGAATGTTACCTTAAGGAGGGAGACAGGAAGACTAGACTTGATAGTGTTGACATGATCGTGAGGTCCTCTGGCCTGCTTCTGTGCTTATGTTTATTTGTCCATTTGTCTTGCTTTTACAATGTGTCTTTTAAAGAGGAACCAGATCATAACTTGCGTTGCTTCATACATACATTATCTTACGTTATCTTAAAGGCAAATGGTAAGAGGCGAGCTCTGGGTTTATATACTGGCCCTAAATAAGTTATTGCGTGAGCTGCTGCATTTCTTCCCTAGATTCTGAGACACAGGCCAGATTGTACAACTTGAACTCTGATACCATAAGGAATCTCCGCATGCATCTTGATGATTTAGGATCCATATACGATATCCTACATCTTCAAACTTAGGGTCGCTTTTTTTTTTTTTAAATAGACACTATGTGTATATCTCTTTTGATTTTCTAGTGATTTACAAACCTCCCACCCAGATCTAGCAGTTTGATCCCCTGTCACAAAACATTTCAAAACTGTAGCGCCGCCACCAGCCCAGAACATGGCAAATCACTGAACTCTGCGGGCATCAGTGTCCTTCTTGCCCGTCACTGTGTCGGGCAGGCTTCAGACAGTGGCCGTTGCTGCCTTCTTAATTGGATTCTGAAGACTGGCCCTTCCAGGGAGTTGACTCTTTNTGTTTCCATCTATGGGTTCTTGACTGAAACTCGATTTGACTTTGCCAGTCACCTAAGTCATTCTCAGTTCAGCCACAGCCAAAGAACTTGCAGCAAGTTCTCTGATGAGGCCCTCCAAGCACAGCCGAGAGAAGGTAAGAGCGTCTGAAAAGCGCCTCCATCCTACCATGGGATTAAGTGATTCGCATTATCATTTTGCAAACATGGGCATTGGAAGGGACAGAATGAGGCTGGTAGGTGGGCAGAGGAAGGGCTGGGTGTGGAGACAAGGTAGCCTTTATTACCAGGAACTCAGGAGCAGACACAGAGCAGAACAGTATTTAACCCAGTGTTTTTGATCATTCTACAAACTAGCTCATTAGCAATTTCCAGTCCTGTTACGTTTTCGAGGAATTTTGATTCTGGAGTCCGAATAAACCGATGTGAAGATAGATAGGAACGAGGCTCTAGTCTTGTCTTTGCCGCACTTGGCAAGGTTTCCTTCCCAGACTGAGCTCCTCCGCCCCTCAAAGCAGGAGATAAGCATGGCTCGTGATTTAAGGCCCTTGTGAGCTCTTGTGTTCTCAGCTGGCCCTTCCCTGATTGGGGG
>NW_027533258.1:2726660-2743087 GCF_008692635.1 Crocuta crocuta
GGCAGCCCGTGTACCAACAGTGCCATCTGCCCAAGGCAGTCCTTGGGATCTCCCAGACACAGTGACGTCTCTACATTTCAGCTGGGCTCTGGGCCTCCCCAGTCTCTTCCAGAAACTATAAGCCAATGTAGGTCTTTCTTTTTTTTTTTCTTTTTTTTCTTTTTTAGTTTATCTATCTCTTGTGAGAGAGACAGAGACAGCATGAGTGGGGAGGGGCAGAGAGAGAGGGAGAGAGGGAACCCCAAGTAGGCATCACAGAGCCCAATGTAGGCCTCGACCCCACGAACCGTGAGATCATGACCTGAGCCGAAGTCAAGAGCCGGATGCTTAGCCAAACTGAGCCACCCAGGCGCCGCTGTACAAGCCAGGGTAGTTCTTAGGGGCGCGGAAGTTATTTGTTCTGCTGGGCATTTGTCAATTAACAGATGAAAGGATACATGGATAACTTTTCCAACTCTGGCCTCTTCCAGCTTTGAGTCATTAAGAGCAGGACGTTAAAATTAAAACTTTCATTGAAATTAAAACATCACGCCCTTTTTCCGGAAAAGTCGAGACCTGGCGCCGGGCCTCCAGATACAGAGAACACACACGCAGCCCCACGTAGTGACTTGATGGGCCACACACAGACTTTCTTTCTTTTTTTTTTTATTTTTTTTAATGTTTTATTTATTTCTAGGAGAGAGAGAGAGAGAGACAGCGTGAGCAGGGGAGGGTCAGAGAGAGAGGGAGTCACAGATTGAAACAGGCTCCAGGCTCTGAGCCAGCAGTCAGCACAGAGCCCGACGCGGGGCTCGAACCCATGAACCACGAGATCATGACCTAAGTGAAAGTCGGACGCTTAACCGACTACCGCACCCAGGCGCCCCCACACACAGCCTTTCTAATGAAGGGACATTGTTGACAAGCAGCGTGTGGCACAGGCCTCTCCTACAGTAACAGGGAAAGACCTATCTGTTTTTTTCTCTTACTCTGAAACAGTAAAGGCCGTTGTTTTTAGGATGACTTACTCGGTTTTTACTATATGTTTATCACATGACCCCAGGAAGCATCTGTGGACGACATCTTAAAAAGAGACCATTAAAAACACTAAACAGCTGTGTCTCGTGAACCTGAGATTCCGAACGTGTCTAGCTTGTACCGCTCACTGGCTCTTGCGTTGTCACCTCTGCCGCGAGCAGCATGGTGGCATATTATCACCGCCAGACTCTCTGGAAGTGGCTCTAACTCTGTGTGCACAGTGTTTCCTGCCCTAACGTCCGTCGCGTGCCTGTGCCGCCCTTTGTGTTCCCACCGCTGTGACCTGTCCCAGCCGCTCGGGGTGGGGGAGGGGTCCTGGGGCTATTATTATTATCACTGTAAAGCAGAGAGCGGGGGTCACTGAGACATTCTCTCCGGTTCTCTTGTTGCTGCTGCTACTTGGACACAGCCTCCCTGGCCCCGCCAGAAGGGTGGCCAGTTCTCGTGGGGGTTTCTCAGCAGGTTCCAAGCACCTGGGACAGGCAGGGGCCTGTGGCACATCCTGTGGCCTTCGATATGCAAACTGGCCTTTGGGACCCCAGCACAGCCCTTCCGCTCCTTGTGTTTTCATGGCTGGAATTTGCATCTGTGGCATTGGATACGCAGCCTAGAATCCTAAAGAGCAATGTCTGCTTCCCTAACCCCCACCTTTTTTTTTTAATGTTTATTTATTTTTGTGTGTGAGAGAGTGTAAGCGAGTGGGGGAGGGGCAGAGGGAGAGGGAGGCAGAATCCGAAGCAGGCTCCAGGCTTGGAGCTGTCAGCACAGAGCCCGATGCAGGGCTCGAACTCACGAGCCGTGAGATCATGACCTGAGCCGAAGTCGGACGCTTAACCGACTGAGCCGCCCAGGCGCCCGCCCCCCAACCCCATCTTTACCGAGTTGCTTTGAAAAGTGTGGACATGAGCTTTCCCTAGATCTTTAGGACTTTTATGCCTTAATAATAACAGAAATCCTTTCTCTTTTTTTTGGCCTTGACTGTAGGGCAGTAGAGGAAGGCACGAACCACCACCGCCTCCTGGCGGTCTCTGCTTCCCCAGCACAGCCGCCTGTTGGTGAAGGTCTAGTGAGAGGAGCCTGGTGGTGGTGTTTTGAAGTCTCCAGCATGCTCTCTGCCTGAAGACCTTTGACTTCCAAAACTGTCAGAGGCGCAGGAATCGAAACATGTTGGTCCTGTTCTAGATTACCCACATTTCCCTGTGGGTCGGTGTCAGCTGCTCCTTCCCCTGTTTGTAGCCTGAGAGCATGTTGCCTCAAGGAACCCCTTTACCAGCCTTCCCTCCTCCGTTTCTATTTCCACAGCTCCGTGGTCTCTGTCAGCTAGCAGAGCATTTGCTGGAAGAAAGACAGCCCAGCCCTTGCCGTGATGGGAGACTACAGCCATTTCTGTGAAAGGGGGAATAATGTAGAGGAGGAATGACCTCTTTCCAAAGAGCCCGATTGTCTCTTGATAACACCCACTGTTTCACACTGACTCCTTGCGATCACATCTACCGTTTTTCCGCATTTTGGAATCCACTCATTGTGCACGATCAAAGATGAGTGATCCTTCCCTCCTTTTTTTTTTTTCTTTCTTTATTTTTTCCTCAGAAAATCCAGAAGTCTGTTATTTGGAGCCTAAGATGAAGTTGTTCTGAAAGAAAAAACAAAAAAACAAAGCACAAGCATGTTGTGAAACTAAATTTTTTTTACATGCAGCCAGGGTGTTCCGAGGGAGCAGAGGCAGAGCAAATGGAGAACGCAGCCCGTGCTTGTGTTCAACCTTCTGGAGTTTATTTCTGTGCTTCCTCTTCAGAATGGTATCTGATAATCTTGGAACTAACACTACTGAAGGCAAAAATAGGAAGCCATCGGTGTCAGGTCTCATTCTGGGGAAGCCAGCAAGATCCGCTTCCTTTATATCGAGTCTTGATCGAGCGCTTTCAGGCAGGGGTCCAACTCCATTGCCTCATCTGACACAAGCCACCGTGGAGTTTGGGGTTGATTTCCCAAATCTCTGTGGGACTCAACACAAATAGACGTTTGGCTGATAATAAACGATGTCATTGAAGCAGTGCTTTTCCATGGTGACAGTGCTCGTTGGAATCTGACTGAAAACCAATCAACAACTACAACAGATGCCTCAGGAATAAAAACTCAGAAACTGAAAGACTTTGAATCCAGAAGCATATGACTGAATGTGATCCAGAATCCAGAGTGAGATGTTAAATTCTGGAAGTACCAAGTTTGTGAAGACCCGCGCTAATTCGGCGGCGCCGTCAGGCACGGCCTCCTGTGGCCCCCATGGACGGTTCTGGATCTCAGCTGTGTGTCCACAGGACCAGACCAGAGTCCCCGTCTGGTACAAGGACGAGAGGAACAAGAATGTTCTCTAACTCAGGAGAACTGTTGGGCGTGTCCCAACTGGAGAGCCCAGAATCCCTGGAAATATGTAGCTTAGTGATAGAAGAAGAGAGTCCAATGCCTTTTCCATACAAATAGTTTAGACTCTCGCTGGCCTTGTCTAATTTATGTACTGGGAGACCTTTACCTCAAACCGAGATTTTCTTGGAATGCTCTGAAATTCACTTGCCAGGTGTTTTTCAACAGGAACAGTAAGAACTTAACCTCAACTTCAGATGCACAGCTATATTTACACCCCGTATTTCGATATGTCTTTATTCTGGGTACCATTGAATATTTTTATATGCAAGCGTTTATGAAGCACTAAATAAATTCGTTATTATTCAGCAGACGCTGTTGCCTGATTTGTAATCACTGGCCACGTTTTTACAGGGCCTTCGTGTCATCCTGTGCTCCCTTTTCTAACCACACAGAGTTTCAGGTCTATAAAGCCACGTCTAGTAACTAGAATCTGAGCTAGAAGCAGGCTGGGCTTTCGGTATAGATTTGTTGATAGGAGGCTGATTTTAAATATGAATGCAATTTTTAAAAACGATTTCATTATCAGAACAAGAGGGCAAGGGGCAAAAGTACTGATTTTACATAAACCGTCGAAGCAAAACAGTGTTTCAAAAAAAAAATCTAGTAGGTGGAATTTGAAGTCTAGATTTGTCTTGTTGAAATGTAAAAATAAATAGATCACTTGGTGGTTGGATATATTGGATTTCTTCTTAATTATGAATATTTAGGTATCCAGGTAACAAAACAGAGATGTATAATGAAAAATAATAATCTTTTCCCTGGGACGCCTGGGTGGCTCAGTCATTAAGCATCTGACTTTGGCTCAGGTCATGCTCTCACGGTTCATGAGGTCGAGCCCCACTTCAGGTAAACATGAGTCCTGCTTCTTTCACTCCTCCTATCTCTCTTTCTCTCTTTCTCCTCCTCTCCTTCTGCCCCTCCTGGAATTCTCTCTCTATTTCTGCCCCTCACTCACTTGTGCCTTCTCTTCGTCAAAAAAAAAATTATATATGTATTTTCCCCCTCTCTAGTACCACCCTGTAAGTTAATCAATGTTCACAGTGTATCTACTTTTCTTTACCTCCCCCTCTACTCATTAAAATATATAAGGTTCATTTTTTTTTAATAAAAATGGCATTATATTCTATACAATACTCCACATTTTCACATTTCACTTAACACTGTACCATGGGCATCCTTCCAGGTCAATATATACGAATTTAACTCATTTTCAGAGCCGCCTGGTGTCCCAGAGGATGAATGTGCCCTAGAACATTCGAATGTTGTCATATCAGTGAACGTCAAGGTTCTATTTCTTGGGTTTTTTTGCTTTCCCAATAATAGCATAATAGCAGCCCTTATCCATGTAGCCTGATAGATCTGTTTTTATTTTCATAGGATGGATTTGGAAAAGTATCATTGCTCTACTGTAGGATTTGCACGTTTTTTATTTTAATAGATTTGCCAGATTACTTTCCTAAGACTTGTGACCTTTTATCCTTGATGAGAGCCTTAGTGGCTGCAGATAATACCAATCTTAATTTTTGCCAGTAGATAAACAAAAAATGCTCTCTCATTAGTACTTTAACTTTGCATTTTCCCCGAGCATTTTTTATTTGTTAACCATTTGCATTTTATCTTTTTGAGAATTGCTTGTTTACCACTTCTGCTTAATTTTTTCACTGAGCTGATTGTTTTTGTCTTACCCATTTATAAATCAGCATTTTATTAGGGATGCGTATTTATTCTGGTATATTATGGGTCTTTTGGCTTTGGCATCTTTATCAGGGAAATTTTTATAATGTTACACGGTATAATCTGTTAGTATTTTCTTTTACTGGTTCGTGNCTCTCTGACCCTCTCCTGCTCACGCTGTCTCTCTCTCTCCTAGAAATAAATAAAACATTAAAAAAAAAAAAGATTTCCTCTACCCTAGGGGCGCCTGGGTGGCTCATTCAGTTAAGTGTCCGACTTCGGCTCAGGTCATGATCTCACCGATTGGGAGTTTGAGCCCCGCATCAAGCTCCTTGCTGACAGCTCAGAGCCTGGAGCCTGCTTCGGATTCTTTGTCTCCGTTTATCTCTGCCTCCTGACTCCCACTCATGCTCTGTCTCTCTCTCTCTCTCTCAAAAATAAACATTAAAAAAAAAAAAAAGATTTTCCCTACCTTAATCTTACACAAATAGGCTATCACATTTCCTTCATCTATTTCTTTCCCTCTCTCCCTACCTCTCTCTTTCTCTCTCTGTCTCAGATATTTGATCTACCTTTCTTTGTTTAGTCCAGTGGGAGGTAGGAGTCTTTTTCTTCCAGATGGACAGCCAGTCATGCCAGCACCATTTATGATCGAAACCACCCTCTCATCACTAAATCAGAATTCCACCTTTACGTTATTTCTATTTTGTCTGTATTCAGAGGGCCGCTCCTGATATGCCCTCGTTTCTTTTTGTCTTGAACTTTTAAAGAAAACTGCTTTAAGAAAATTTTAATGGGATTATTAGGTTGCTGATATCATGTTTTAGACTTGGCCTTTCATCGTAAACTGTCATCTCTCATACGTTATCCTCTTTTCTTGAATTTTGTTGTACTCTCAAGGCAGTTGCTATCAAGCATATAAGTCTGTTTCCTGTCATGAACTTACATATGTGTGCTCTCCCTTGAGTGCAGTTATTCCCTTCATTTTATGTTATGGAATGTATTCGTAGATCAGGGCATGTGTTGCGGCGAGGCAGATAATCGCCCATCGCTGCTGCTTGCTTCAATGGGTTAGTGTATCAGGGCCTGATGTTTGCCCAAGATTGGTGTCTATACGTTCTGCTTAGATCTGTACCCACTTTGCCTGACTACTGCTAAAAGCTTTTCGAATCTTAAAAAAGGATCCGAAGCGGGCGCCTGGGTGGCTCAGTCAGTTAAGCATCTGACGTCAGCTCAGGTCATGATCTCGTGGTTCGAGTTCGAGCCCCGCATTGGGCTCTGTGCTGACACCGGAGAGCCTGAAGCCTGCTTCAGAATCTGTGTCTCCCTTGCTCTCTGCCCCTCCCCTGCTTGCACTCAGTCTCTCTCCTCAAAAATAAAGGAACATAAAAAAAAAATTTTTTTAAGGATACAAAGGAAGGTTTGTTTTTTTTTAATTAATTTATTTATTTTGAGAGAGAAAGAGAGGAAGGGGCAGAGAAAAAAGGGGAGAGAGAATCCCAATTAGGCTCCCCACTGTCAGCCCAGAGCCCAACGCAGGGCTTGAACCCACGAACTGTAAGATCATGACCTGAGCCAAAGTCGGACGCTTAACTGACTGAGCCACCCAGACGCCCCAGAAGGAAAGTTCTTTAAGGTAAATTGGTGTTACATGTTGGAGACACAGAAGCTCAAATAGAGTACAGAGGAATAGGTTCAGAGTGGGTGCAATTCATGTGTCCAATTACTTCTCTGGTGAAACTAATTGTAGGAACCAGCATCCTGGGTCTGCTTTTGCCAGGTCATCATCCATTGTAGGGACATACTGTGGCTCCTCCTAATCTGCCCCTTTTTGTCCTTTTGCTTGGGATAAACCATCTTTGGCCTCCTCGGATAGTCCTATGTTAATGTCACCCAGCCCTTGCAGGAAGAATGCTCTGCGTGCTCAGGCCTTCCTGTGCACCTCGTAGGCCCGGCCCTCCAAACGGGCCATCACAGGAGCTTCCCCACATCTTCATTTTCTTTGAAAGGGAATCGGGAATAAAGCTTTTGTATTTACTTTCCATGCCACTCTCCCGCCCCCTCACTCTCTATGCAGCAGGAAGTCTTCAAAGCTCCGGGCAGGTAGAAATGATGTCTTTCTGTAGCTTCCAGTGCTGATGCAGGATTTTTGCACCCGATTCTTACTGCTGGGATTTGGAGATCAAGATGCTTGTGTTCAAATTGCTGTCTTACCTTGCTTGTTTTTACTGTCATATATATGCTTCTACTGAAAGTCCAAAATGAAATTCGGAAAAACACGCATACCTGAGAGCCCGAAGAATACTCTCAAGTTTCTGTTTTGCTCTAGAGCTGCAGACCACGCTTAGATTCGTTTCACGCACAACAATAAATACGCGGAGACGATGGCATTCCACGCAAGGGCCTAGAATGAGCAAAGGCACAGACAGAAGACCTAAAAGGAACAGAGCCTCAGGGAGCTAGGGTTGTAGTCCAGGAGCGAGGTGAGCAGAGGGGAGTCAGAGGTTATAGGTCTGTATGGCACCAGCAGGTGCCTGGAGCTGGGCTCTACTCAGTCTTTCAGGAACAGGACTGGTCTTTACAGATACTGACCTGCCAGTTATGAAGGCAGCAGTGGTGTGATGGAACCATGCACAAGGGTCGATAACTTTTGAATCCTTTAAAACTAAGCATCAGCCTCCCCCGCCCCGTGGCTCCGTCGGTTAATTGTCTGACTTCAGCTCAGGTCATGATCTCACAGTTCGTGGGTTCGAGCCCCGCGTTGGGCTCTGTGCTGACAGCTCAGCCTGGAGCCTGCTTCAGATTCTGTGTCTCCCTCTCTCTCTCTGCTCCTCCCCCGCTCGTGCTCTATCTCTCTCTCTCTCTCCCAAAAATAAAATTAAAACATTAAAAAAATTTTTAACTAAGCACACACAAGAGCTCACATATTCTTGGATCAGCACCGACAAGGCCGCAGAGTGTCCTGTGTGATGACATAACCGCTGTGGGAAATCAGCCCCAATGGAAGACTGTGCTTTAACCAAACAAAGAGAGCAGTGAATTAGAGAGATTGCGTAACATTTCAGAAATAAAAGATGATTCCAGACACATGTGCACGTATGTTTAAATTATAACAAAAGGCATAGACGTTACACCAACGGTGAGTACACGGCCCTTGCCGGCGGCAGCAGTCATTCTTAGGTATGGGCTGCCCCTTCCTGAGAGCAGATTACTGCATAAAAATAAGAACAATGAAATCAATACTGATAGCATTTTTGTAAATTACATAGTGTTTTTAAGACAAATGGTACTTACTGTGGAGCTATGCATACTTTTTTTTTTTTTTTTTGGCAAAAATCATTCATTGTTATCATAGTCTGGCATTCTGGGATCAGATGGAGACACGCCTCACTTGTGTTGTTTTCAGCCTGCCCCTAAGTACATGGCGCTGTTTCACCCAAGAGGCGCCTGAATACAGACAGGCTGCTCAATGCTGTGGGGAAATCAAATAGTGGGCGTATTGAAGGAAGGTGTGTTTGCTTGCAGTTGCAACTTCAAAACCGAGAAAGCTGTACTTCAGGGTGATTTAGGAGATTCTCAGAGCTCATTTGTTGGTATGGAAGTGTGGGCCTTTTATTCAGATTGACCTTTGAACCTGACATGTGCCTTTAGGAGGTAATAGCATAGAACAAATGTTTAACCAGTAGTGATACCTTGAAGCTTTTTCCTTTATTTAACAGAATTTGCTACAATGCGCCTGGCTACGTGCTTCATACTTCTTAATATCCTTTATAGAATACAGAGTCTTATTCTTCCTCAGAACAGAGAAAATGTAATATTTCATTTATCGCCAGGGCGGTTACCGGTCGATCCCAGACAATCCTAAGACAGGCTGGTGTAAAGGAATTTCAGATGTATTTATGATTAAAGTACTGCACTAATAAAAACCAATAGCATTCTTAATAACTGTTTCCTATGGTTCTGCAGTTCAGGCTTTGCTTTGTGAGTCCTCCTACCCCCAACATGCACACGTGTGCACACACACACAGACACACGTCCCCGTTATAGAACATGGGCGGGGGGAGGGTTCAGCAGCTTCTCTGATCTGCTTGCAGAGTTTTCTGCTACTGACTCTTACTGTTCTAGGCAAGCCGACTGATCATTTGAAATATAGTCTTGGGGTATCTCAAGGCCGGACGATGGGAATTGGGTCTTGTAGCCTTGCTGTTTTCTAAATGAGCCCTCCCATTAATCATTTGATCTAATGAATCGCAGAGAAACGTAGGTAATTGAAGGAAATACCTTGGCAGAATGTAGCATTGTTTTCATGAAAATATCAAGGAACAAAATGAAAACGAATTTTGAAAAAAGATCTTCCTTTGGGGCGCCTGGGTGGCTCAGTGGGTTGAATATCCGACTCTTGATTTCAGCTCAGGTCATGATCTCACAGTCCATGAGTTCGAGCCCTGCATTGGGCTCCGTGTTGACAATGTGGAGCCTGCTTAGGATTTTCTCTCTTTCCCTTTCTCTCTGCCCTTCCCCTACCTGTGTGCCCTGCCCCCTCTCTCTCAAAAAAAAAAAAAATCATCCTTTGAAGGGTGCCCTGAGTTTCTGCAAAGCCCTTTTGGGAGCCTGTCCTTTAAACAAGTTGGTGAAAAAGTGATCCACTCTATTTCTGACCTTCCTTGGAATGGCCGGGATAGAAATTGGAGATTTTTTTTTCCTGCTTGTACCTAACCTGATTTCATTCTCTTTCTGCATATTCACTGCCTGATTTTCTACTATATAACACAATGGGGAAAATACAAAAATCAAACTCATTCAATTAAAAAATTTGAGGGTTGGGCGCCTGGGTGGCTCAGTTGGTTAAGCATCTGACTTCGGCTCAGGTCATGATCTCACAGTTCGTGAGTTTGAACCCCACATCGGGTTCTGTGCTGACAGCGGGGAGTCCACTTAGGATCCTCTGACCCCCTCTCTCTCTGCCACTTCCTGGCTCTCTCTCTCTTTATATCAAAAATAAATAAACATTAAAAACTTTTTTTTAACCCAGCCCCCACCAGTTTCTGAAGTTCCTGGTGTTTTCTTTCAAGGAAGTCATCAGTTTATTGATTTTTTTTTTTCGCTCAAAAGAAGGGGGAGATGAAAGTGTAGGAGAGCGTGATTTCAGAGTTTTAAGATCTGCTTCACTAAAATGTATTCTGTTCACGTCCATCAGAGAGCAACAGAAGAAAGCTTTGAGAATTAAGGACAAGGAAATTCAACCACGGAAGCTTATGAGCGGCTCGATTGANAAATACACTGCCAGAAATATTCTGTTCGAGCCATTCTCATAAATTAGTCATCTTCCAAAAACAGCTGGTGGCAATTTGCTATAATAAAAAGAGCGGTGACTTAGAAATCAGAAGATTGGGAGGTCTTACCTCGGCTCGTTCACAGGGAGATTAAATGACACGCTAACACATGTCCTATGAGGACACCATGCGCAGGAGGATTGAATCAGATGATCTGCCTTTAAAAGACCCCTACACGGGACACCTGGGGGGCTCAGTCAGTTAGGCGTCCAACCTTGGCTCAGGTCATGATCTCATGGTTCACAAGTTCAAGCCCCGTGTCGGGCTTTGTGCTGACAGCCCAGAGCCTGGAGCCTGCTTCGGATTCTGTGTCTCCCTCTCTCTCTGACGCTCCCCTGCTCGCACTCTATCTCTCTGTCTCTCTCCAAGATAAATAAACAGTAAAAACAAATTTTTTTAAATACTATTTCTGGCCATTCCCAAGAAAAGATCTCTGATAAAACTTGAGGACAGTACCTATGTTACTTCCCACAGAGGCAAGGCTGATACAGAAAACGGGATTTTAAATTTGGGCTTCTCCTCCCATATTTATTTGTTTTTCTCCACACTGATTCTATTACCATCTGTGTCTCTTCCCTCCTGGGGGAACATCCTCCACCTTTTCAATTTGCTGCACTCTTTACCATGCAGACCTGTGAATGAAGAGTCAGAGCCCTCCGAGGTCGATGCTCCCGGCCGGTGGCACAGTGTCTATGTGAACAGAACGTCCCCGACGCCTTCGGAATCTGCAACCACCGTTAAGTCCCTCATCAAGTCTTTTGACTTGGGACGTCCAGGTATTTGATCATTTGGTCTCAGGAGCCAAACTCAAATTCAGACTGCGGCCCCACATATCACGCCTGCCTCTACTCCACACTGGCCCCGAATTAACACAACCACGTGCGGCATCATTCCGCATGTAGCCACCGTATACGAGAGACTTCTGGGGCACCTGCGTAGCTCAGTCGGTTAAGCGTCCGACTTCGGCTCAGGTTATGATTTCACAGTTTGTGGCTTCGAGCCCCACGTTGGGCTCTGTGCTGACAGCCAGGTCAGAGCCTGGAGCCTGCTTTGGATTCTGTATCTCCCTCTCTCTCTGACCCTCCCTCTGCTCACGCTGTCTCTCTCCCTCTCTCAGAAATAAATAAAAATAAAAAAATAAAGTAAAAAGAGAGGCTTCGGCAGCCTTGCTGAAGCCCCCGTAGGGCAACCCTGACGAGTCTGCGGCACACATGATAGTCCCCTCTTCCTCTCCGCCTCCTCCTTAGCTTTAATTCCAGACTTGCCATGTTCCTTTTCTGCCTCTGTGTACTTTAAACTGAGGTTACCACTTCTTGCCTTCTTACCGTCTCATGAGAGTTAGGAGGGTCAACCAGAGGCTTCATTTCCCAGGAAATGAGGTGTTGAATCTATGCATTTGGCTCTCGTTGGACACACACACACACCCGCCCCCAGCCTTGCTCATTTTGCAACATCCTGTTAGACTTCTCTCTCCCTGGTCTTGTGTGCGACCACCTGTGTGGACCTGTCATGCCCGATCTGGATCCATTCCCAGCTTTTTCTGTAAATGTGTCTCTGGCTCACGGTTCACCGTGTTAACTCCGTACGTGAGAAAAACGCATGTCTCTTCTCTGCGCACGTGAATATAGTAGATGGAAGAAGCCAAACGTGTGTCTGTCCAAAATGACAATGGATGTCTTCTCCTGACCACAATAGAGTATGTGCCTGTGGTACAGGGAGGCTGGGGTGGTAGCTCATCCTAGGCTGTACCTGGTTGTCTTTGCTAAAATAGGTTGCAGCTAAGTTAGATGAAGATTAGACCGCAAATACTAAAAGATACGAAAGCCTGGTGACCACATTCAGTCTATGAAGATGGGAAATGAATGAATGATTAATGGTTTGGGCAAGAATGTTTCCTGTTCCTTCTTGCCTTAGATGCCTCGTCACGTCACTGTGTGTCCCACCTGTGAGAGCAGCCCTCAGGAGTTGACTCCTCCCCCCCCACCCCCGTTCAGCACTAGTCCAGGGGAGGGAACAGAGTAACAGTCACACTTTACAGGCATCCTGGGATGCTGCCTTTGTCGCCACCCAAACAGTAACAAATGAGGAGCTATTACTTGCTGTCTTGACCTGAACAGCATATAACTGTCCCCATCTCTTTGCCTGGCAGGTGGAGCCGGACAGAATATCTCTGTCCACAAAACCCCCAGAAGCCCCCTGAGTGGGATTCCAGTGAGGACCACTCCAGCTGCTGCCGTTTCTCCGATGCAGGTATGAGAGGCTGGGCCGCGCGTGCGCTAGTCCGTGCTACGTGGTGTCATCATGGTGTCTTGCGCCCAGGCACCAAAGGGGAAGTGAAAACCCAATTAGTTTATTTTTGAGGCACATTGACCATCATCTTTAATAGGCATAAAATAATAATAATGAAACTTTTGTTAAAAATTACAAATTCTGGGCGGGGGGAGGCGCCTGGGTGGCTCAGTCAGTTAAGCGTCAGACTTCAGCTCGGGTCATGAGCTAGTGATTCGTAAGTTCGAGACCTGCATCGGGCTCTGTGCTGACAGCTCAGAGCCTGGAGCCTGTTTCACATTCTGTGTCTCCCTCTCTTTGCCTCTCCCTCGCTCGCACACACTCTCTCTCTCTCAGAAATAAACAAACATTTAAACATTTTTTAAAAATTATGATTCTGGGTCCTTGAGTGGCTCAGTTGGTTAAGCATCCAATTCTTGATTTCTGACAGTAGAGAGCCTGCTTGAGATTTGCTTTCTGCCTCTCTTTCTGCCCCTCCCCTGCTCACGTGTGTGCACTTTCTCTCTTAATAAATAAATAAATAAATAAATAAATAAATAAATAAATATTTTAAAATCATTTTTAACCATTGCAATTCTGAGGCCTGATGAAGGTCCGAGAGAAGCACTGTAAACCTCATAGAATTTTGTCCATAAGGTACATTTAAAGTTTTCAGTTAACTGAAGATTATAAATTTTACCAGAAGTGGATATTGAACTAGTTATTTTTCTCAAAGAATTGTGGGGTTGTTTTTTTTCAAAAGCACCCCAAAGAGAGAAAATGTTTCCAATTTGTAAGTTCTTTGAGTTCACTGGTTATAATCTGTCATCGCTGCCATCTTGTGAAGGTTCTAGATCAGAGCTTCTTGACATTTTCTAAGGCCCGGGCTTTCAGTGTTATTAGTAACATTCAACACACTCCTCCCACTGAGCCAAGGGTAGTGTTGTCATTAACAAGTACCCTTTTAGGACATCTGCTTGCCTCAGTCGGTTAAGTGCCCAAATTTGGCTCAGGTCATGATCTCACCATTTGGGAGTTCGAGCCCCGCGTTGGGCTCTGTGCTGACAGCTCAGAGCCTGGAGCATGGTTCAGATTCTGTATCTCCCTCTCTCTCTGTCCCCCGCCTCTGCTCATGATCTGCCTCTCTCTCTCAAAAATAAACAAACATTGGAAAAACATATATAGCTTGAATGTATCCATATGCACACACCCCAGTAACCAACACCAAGATAAGGCATTCTCACCACCCCACAAGGCCCCCTCATGCCACCACCCACTCAGTTATCCCTTAAACTAGCCATTATTCTGACCTCCGTTATCCTAGGATCAGGGTTATGCTGACCTAACCGACTTAGGAGGGAGCGAGTTAAAAGTCTCCCTTGCTCCCTAGCCCCAGAAAGATCCACTGCTGATGGCTTGTTGTGTATCTTTCTAGACGTTTTTCTTTAGCATAAAAGTGTGTATAGTTGGGGAAGGGGGAGGGAGAGAAAGTTTTATAAATTGGATTACACGTGTTATTCAGACACTGGCTCTTTTCACTTTGCTGTTGGAATGGAATCCGTGAGGGCAGGGATCTTTATCTCTTTTGCTTGCTGTCAGATCTCTTGCCTCGAACAGTGGCCGGCACGTAGTTATATCACAGTAGGAGCTCAGTAAATATTTGTTGACTGAATGAAGGAAGTGACCAGAGATATCTTTACATGTCAGTATTCAGGAAAAAATACTGCATTCTTCTTTTTCTGTTTTAATTTTTTTAATGTTAACTTATTTTAGAGATAGAGAGGGAGACAGAGTGTGAGCAGGGGAGGGGCAGAGAGAGAAGGAGGCACAGAATCTGAATCAGGCTCCAGGCTCTGAGCTGTCAGCACAGAGCCCGACGCAGGGCTGGAATTCACAAACCATGAGATCATGACCTGAGCCGAAGTCGGATGCTTAGCTGACTGAGCCCCCCAGGTGCCCCCTCCTTCTGTTTCTAAGGGTGAATAATATTTCGGTGTATGTAAATACCACATTTGGTTTATCCATTCATCTGTCCGTGGACATTTAGGTTGTTTCTGCCTCTTGACTATTGTGAGTAAAGCTGCAGTGAACATGGGCATGCAAAAATCTCTTCTACATTCTGTTTCATTTCTTTTTCAACATAGACCCAGAAGTGGGACCGCTGGATTGTATAGGAGCTCAATTTTTAATTTTTTGAAGAACTCTGTACCATTTTCCATAGTGGAGACACCATTTTACATGGCCACCAGCAGTGCATAAAGGTTTTAATTTTTCTGCATTTTGGCCAACACATGTTATTTTCTTTCTCTCTCTGTCTTTTTAAAATAATGACCCTCCAACAGGTATGCAGTGATATCTCACTGTGGTCTTTTGCATTTCCCTGGTGATGAGTGAAGTTGAGCATCTTTTTGTATACCTGTTGGCCATTCAGAAACAGTATTTTTACACACCTCCTTGAATATACATAGAATTTTCCAGGAGGGTACTCACAAAGCTGATTAATCGTGATTATTACCCCGGAAGAGAAGAACCAGGTGACAGGAGTGAGAGGGAGACTCTTATGTGTTCTTTCTGTTTCTTTCGACGATTAGGCCAGTCGCGTGTATTACCTATTCAAACAAATAAGTAGGGTTTTTTTTTTTTAATGTATATTCATTTTTGAGGGAGAGAGGGTGAGCACAAGCAGGGAAGGGGCAGAGAGAGAAAGAGAGGGAGACACAGAATGCAAAGCAGGCTCCAGGCCTGACGCAGGACTCAAACCCACGGACTGTGGGATCGTGACCTGAGCCGAAATCGGATGCTTAACCCACTGAGCCACCCAGGTGCCCCTAAATAAGTTGTTTTAAAAGCTCCCTCGCGTGATTCTGAGGAGCTTAAGAACCGCTGTGTGGACACACGTGCCTTGTTTATGCTGTTCCTGGGGTCACAAGCTCACCTATGATGCTGCGCCCTTTCATTTTTCAGAGACATTCAACGTACAGCAGCGTTCGACCAGCCAGCAAAGGTGTGGCTCCGCGTTTGGATCTTCCAGAACTTCCACTCTCAGGTAACACCTGAAACAGCAGATACTCTTGACTTCTGTTTTTGTGCGGTTAACTTTCCTTCTTTGCCGAAACCGAGCTGAGAAAAATAATCCACGGCATTTGTCTCAGACCATTGAAAACCCAAAGTGTTTGTGTGCTGGATGTTGGGTCCCATTTCCTGCAGCTATGCTTCCCGGGGTGCGTGTGTGTTCAGGAGGAATGTCCAAATTGGGGGCGGGGTTGTTTTTTGCTGAATCTCAAGGGAATAATTTATAATCTTTAGAAGAAACTCTTTTAAGAAAAAAATTTTATCTGATTCTGGAGTCTGTTGCTTCCACAAGCCCTGAAATATTGCCTCTGAGCATAGTCCTCTTCCTGTTAGTATTCCAGGTATTTTATTTTTTCTTTTATTTATTTTGAGAGAGAAAGTGTGAGAGGAGGAGGGGCGGACAGAGAAGGAGAGAGAGAGAGAATCCCCAACAGGCTCCACACTGTCAGCACAGAGCCCGACGTGGGGCTCAATCCCACGAACCCAGAGATTATGACCTGAGCCCAAATCGAGTTGGACGCTTGACTGACTGAGCCACCCAGGCGCCCTTCAGATCCCGCTGATGAAGTGGTGGTTGAAATGCACAGTCCTCAGTGTCCCGTTTTTACCGCTGCTGCACTTCCCATACTCGTGGCCCAT
>NW_027533258.1:2743507-2805737 GCF_008692635.1 Crocuta crocuta
GGGGGGGGGGGGGGGAGACACAGGAGTGTGTTTGAATCTTGGCACTACCACCTATAGTCCAACTTTGGCCCCCTTATTTCACCCTCCGAGCTGCGATTTCCTCATCTCTGAAATAGAAGTAATGCCGTCCAGGGCGCCTGGGGAGCTCGGTGGGTTAAGTGTCCAACTCTTAGTTTCGGCTCAGGTCATGATCTCACAGTTTGTGGTATCGAACCCTGTGTCCGGCTCTGTCTGCCCTGACAGCACAGGGCCTGCTTAGGATTCTCTCTCTCCCTCTCCCTCTGCCCTTCCCTTGTGTGCATGCTTTCTCTCTCTCTCTCTCTCTCTCTCTCAAGATAAATAAATAAACATTAAAAAAAAAAAAGAATACTGCCTACCTCATCGGATCGCTCCGAGGGCTGAGTGAACATGGCCACGTGTCCAGTGGGCATTGTGGAAGTGCTGGCTGTTACCACTTTAGTGTCTGCTCCTTTGGGATCAGTTCACCTATCAGAACAAAGAGGCATTAGCAGAATGTTAAGCTTTTCCCCAAGTATTTACCTAAAAATTTATGTATAGGACTCTCCGGTCACTACTGTAAGGAAACAAAAAAGATAAAAAAAATGGACACAAATACTAAGTGAATTATTTGACAGTGCCTACCAGAAGGCCAGAAATCTAGATCACATAGATAGAAATCCTGTGTTGCTAAGCATCAGACGAAACTTCTGTAACAGGGTGTGAATCTAAAGGAATTCCAATTGTACTTCTTTTAGAGCACAAACACCATCAGGTTTATTCTGAAACTAGTTGTTTCTGAAATAAGTTTTGGTCTTTCACTGGAAAGTTATTAACCATACCACCAATACCACCTTATTTTCTTTTCACGTTTGCATTTTGTTTTCTTTTTTCATGGAATAAGAGCATTTTAAACATAGATAAATACTGATACTGAGAATTTGAAGACTACCTCGGCCCATGCCCTGCATTTTACATGTGAAAGATCCAAGAGATCTTGGATCAATTAAGAGATTAATTGATTTGGGGCGCCTGGGTGGCTTAGTCGGTTAAGTCTCCGACTTTCGCTTAGGTCATGATCTCGCGATTTGTGGGTTCGAGCCCCGCGTCGGGCTCTGTGCTGACAGCTAGCTCAGAGCCTGGAGCCTGTTTCAGAGTCTGTGACTCCATTTCTCTCTGCCCCTCCCCTGCTCACGCTGTCTCTCTCTCTCTCTCTCCTAGAAATAAATAAAAATATTAAAAAAAAAAAGAGATTAATTGATTTATAACTGCCCCCACCCCCAATTCTGAATGGCTCTGGGACCAAGATAGGATTTTTTTTTTTGATTCGTTTCACCATGTTGCCTTTCAGTAGTGAGGCGGCTGATTGCCCTGATTAGCAGCCTCATGAAGAAGTGATAGCAGTTTATGTAGGACTTGATAATGACTTTAAGGAAGAAGAAGAAGAAAATGGCATCTAAGAGCAGAAGAGTGAGAAAAAACAGAAAGGGTAAGGGAGTCCAGTAGAGCAGTTCATGATTTCTCTGCAAACTAGAGAAATGGAGGGAGACTAGACCAAGGTATTAGAAACCCACCCGATTTGAGTTCCTACACTTCCCATGTAGTGGAAAATGGGGAATAACTTGACTGTATAATACTTATAAAATGTACCATCTTAACCACTTTTAAGTGTATCAGGTGAGTTTTTGGTCATAATATTTGTCTTCTCTGTTCTTCCCGCTTTAAAATCTCCTTTGGAGTGGGGCGCCTGGGTGGCTCAGTCAGTTAAGCATCTGGCTCTTGACCTCTGCTCAGGTCTTAATCTCAGGGTCATGAGTTTAAGCCCTGCGTCGGGCTCCCCACTGGGCCTGAAGCCTATTTGAAAAAAATTTTTTTTTCCTTTTGTATAAAGAAACCATTTTTTTAATTGACGAGATAAATACTGACGCCAAAGCCACACTGGCTCTTGCCCTGAAGTAAACAGTTCATTGTCAGCACCCCCTCCTGCCCCCCACCAGGCACCTGTCTACCCGGACGATTCTATTTACCGTACTAAAAAAGGATTACACGGTCAAAGTTGCTTGTATTCAAGCCAGCCTTGCCAACACTGAGGTCATCAGAAACTGCCAAAATGGGATTAATGGGCTGTTTTTCTTGTTCTCGCTAGTGATGTAAACACTGTTTTTCCTCTGCTCTTCCAGGCTAATTAGCCTCACTCCCCACTCTACTACCCATAATTGGTGGCTCTTAGCTGTACAAGTATTGTTTTCTTCCGTGACACTGGTGTCATAGGAGGCGACCATGGACTTGGCCTGGTCACATGGGCCTGTCGTGTGGCATTGAGCAAGTCACTCACTTCTCTGCCATTGCCTCTGTAAATACAGACCAGACAGTCTCAAAGTTTTCTTGCATCCTATACCCCCTGTGGTCCTTTAAGAAGCATCATCTGGACGATTCAGCCTGTTTCATCAACCTGTTTTGACTTCTAATGGAACAGCCGAGAGGGACCTTCAGAGAATTAATTTTGCTTATTTGTAAGCCAGCCAGACGCCATGACTGGAACGGCTCTTTTTCTGGCAAACTAGTTCTCATTCTTGGTCCTCTGCTTTTTGCCTGCTCTTACCTGTGACTTGAAAATCACTCAGGGCACCTTCCTACCAGTTCACTCTCTCTATCTCTCCGATGCCCATCGATGAAAACAAAGTGCTTTAGTTGGGGACCAGGCTGGCCTGGTGGGCGTGTGACCTGTGCAGATCTCTTAGAAGGGCTTTGGTTTAATGCTCCATGGGTGCCATCCTGAAATAATAATTTTTGAATAGGGGGCCAATTCGGCAATAGTCTCTATGAATTACGGAGTCAGCCCTGCCTGGAGAATCCTTTCTAGAAGATGCCGTGTCCCTATTTGCATTTTTATTACTTAATCCAGAAACTATATCTATAAATCTATATCTGTTATATTTGTACTTGAGAATAAGGTGAGAATTATATGGCACTTGAGAAGAAAGCATGGTGACCAGATTTCTCTTCTTCAGGGATAGGTGATTATGTTGTTGTTCACACAGATCTTCTAAAGGGAAGGGGTGAGGACCTGAAACCGGACCCTTACCTCCGCAAGAGCCCCTCGCTCGAGTCTCTGAGCAGACCCCCTTCTCTGGGCTTCGGGAGCACAAGGCTGCTGAGCGCTTCCACGGGGGGCTTGAAACCACAAAGCAAACTCAGGTACCGCGTTTGAAACAGTGAGAAATCACTGGGCTGATGACCTTGTATGCTTCCTTCTGATTTATCCCCTGTGCTCCCTTTCCTTCTTACGTGTCTTTCCTGAATGAAAACCACCAAGACATAGTACCTGCCCCACAGGACGGTGCAAAGTGAAGCAAGAGCTGTGAAAGAAGTATAAGCGGGCTCCTGGGTGGCTCAGTCAGTTAGGCATCCAACTTCGGCTCAGGTCATGATCTCACAGTTCATGGGTTCGAGCCCCACATCAGGCTCTGTGCTGACAGTTCAGAGCCTGAAGCGTGCTTCGGATTCTGTGTCTCCCTTTGTCTCTGCCCCTCCCCTGCTTGCTCGCTGTCTCTCTCAAAAATAAATATTTAGAAGAAGAAGAAAAAAAACGTATAAGCAGATTACATGGGGAGTTGTTAGTTGGATCCAGAAGTCTGGAGGGAGGAGGCGACATTTCTGCCACAGGGGTCCTGCAGGCCTCGCCAGGAGGCTCCCCCTGATGTTCAGGGCTCAGGGCGTGCTTTAGTTTGCTCAGACTGGACTGCGGGCTTCTTGAGGGCAGGGGCCCTGGCGTACATATCAACGTGAAGATTGGCCGGCGAGGCGGACAGGTGGTTAGGAGAGCACTGCTGGAAAGGCAGGTTGGAGTCCCGTTGTGAATGCTCTTCATTGCCAAGGTTAGAGGTCCATACTCCTTTTGGCAAAGCATTGGGGAACCACTAGGTTCGTGGCATTTTGCTTCTGATGACGAGTAGCGGTACGGTGAGCAGTGGCGCGGCGGAAGGACTGGGGCATTTTGAAGTCAGCATTGAAAGAGCCCGTTAGGGGTGATATGAGGGGTGGAGAGACAGGGAGGAGGGGACAGAGACTGCAGGGCTGGTCACCAGAGGCCGGTCTTCGGTCACAGCTCTGCCACTTCCTGCCTGCCCCGTGCCCCTGCTCACCCAGGCCACGGCAAGCCTCCTCCAGCTACTTCCCCACGTAGAGTCAGCCTCTAGAACACCGAGCACATCCCGTGCAGACCTTGTCAGAAACCTCCCGTGACTCGTCATGCACACTTCCACCCACGCTCCTCATTCTGGTCCCTAGGTTCTCTGCAGCGGAGTCTTCCCCTGCTCACGTGCCAGATCGTCCCTGCCCTCCACGCCGTCACAGCCTGCTTCATTCTCAGCCTTCGCCACCAACACGCACGTTTCTGACTGCTCACACGGTTCTGGCCCGAGCGGCCTTCCCTCTGTCCCTTTCACTCTCCCCTAAGTCCTCCTCCTTCAAAGCCAAGCAGACTACCCTGGTAACATCGATGCCCCCTTTCTCTGCCTTCAGCGTCATAGCCTCATTTGGGTGTTTAATGCACTGTTGCGTGATGTGTGTGCCTTTGTCCCCATTGAAGCTGCACTGTATTTATTTTTTTAATGTTTATTTATTTTTGAGAGAGAGACAGAGACAGAGTGCAAGCTGGGGAGGGGCAGAGAGAGAGGAAGACACAGAATCGGAGGCAGGCTCCAGGCTCTGAGCCGTCAGCACAGAGCCCGACACGGGGCTCGAACCCACGAGTCATGAGCTCATGACCTGAGCTGAAGTCAGACACTCAACCGACTGAGCCCCCCAGGCACCCCTAGGTTGCATTTTAGTAGACAATAAATACCTCGTCTCACGCTTTGATGTCTCTCCCCGCCCCCGTGTCGTGTTACACACATAGCATTGCATTCAGTCAGTGCTTACGAGTAGGTGGGTAGATAGATGAGTGTACAAAACAGGCCCCTTTAGGAGTAATGGATTTTTAGCAAACCTCATAACTTCAGCGTTACGTGTGTCACAACAGGATTTTATAAAAGTCTGAATAAGTTCAGCTCTTGCCATATCTTTGGGCGTGGCCTATATTTGGAGCCAAATAGATGAAGTCATATCTCTTCAGAGGTTTAACTTAAAGACCTAGATATTACACGTTAGTCTTGTTTCTGCACAGGAGATTTAAATGATCAAACCTTGGGGGTTTTTTAAAACATTTTTTAATGCTTACTTATTTCTGAGAGAGAGCGAGCGAACAGGGGAGGGGCAGAGAGAGAGGGAAACACATAATCCGAAGCAGGCTCCAGAGCCTGAAGTAGGTCTCAAACTCACAGACCACGAGGTAATGACTTGAGCCGAACTTGGATGCTCAACCACTGAGCCACCCAGCCACCCCCAAATCTTGTTTTTAAGGACCAGAATTAGTGCTACTCAGAAATTGCTCTTTCCTTTATGCCACAAATGTGTACAGAAAATGCTATGTGTGTATGCTGTTGATAGGCTACCCTTCATCATGAAAGATTAAATTAGTGGAAATCAATATGTTGTTTTATTTTTGTGTCCACATCACTGAAACAAATGAATGACAGGATAGAAATTAACTTCTTTTGGAAGTTCTCATCCTATTAGCATTAATTTGCCGCAGGCACCATATCCGGTTAACTTCATTTTTTTTAAGAAGATTGTCCAGTAAATGTTTTAGTCGTCCGCTTACACAGAAACTCTTGGCCAAACCTTCATTTCAGTCTTTCCTCATTTGTCAGACCTAAAAATTCAGTTCCAAATGACAAAGTAAGACGTGGCCCTTAGTAAACACAGGCCAAGTCACCATGGCTAAGTCACCGTAATGTCGTAGGCCCTTCGTGGCTCTGACCACAGAAACTCCCGGCTGTGAGTTTACGCAAGAAAAACCAGTCATCAGATGACACCAGCAAAATTTTAATGCAAGCTGATGAAGTCTTCTTACAATCTCTCTACCCTAATTCAGATTGCTGAGGTCTGGAATCATCACTTTCCTCCTTAAAAATATTTTAAAGTATTCTCATTAAGTGTCAGAATGATACGAAACAATAATATTAAACGGGTGTAAGCTATTAAGAACAGCGATGCATCTGGACATCGGCTTTCCAGTGTAAGGGAAAGAAGATTATTATTACCATCGACATCCCCTGTCAGCCCCTCTCTGCCAGCCTTGCCTCCCTGCCCCGCCCCAAGGTCACCACCGTCTGACTGTTCTGTATCTTGTCCTCTCCTTCTCTTTCCAGTTTCACCACATACGCTTGCACCCCCAAACAATATAAACAATACATTATTTAAATTCTCACTTAAAACTCTGCATAAATGGAAACACACGGTGGTTTTCTCTTTTTTTTTAAATTCAGAATTGTTTTGCCGTTCATTCGAGTCATTGCATGCATCCTAATTCATTGGTTTCTAGGGCTGTATAGTATCCCTTTGTGTGACTATGCCACTGTTCCCCTGTTTTCCAGATGATGCACATCTGCTTGTTTCCAGTTATTTGCTAGTATAAAAAGTGCTACAGGGGCACCTGGGTGGCTCAGTGGGTTAAGTGTCCGACTTGAGCTCAGGTCGTGATTTCACGGTTCGTGAGCTTCGAGCCCTGTGTTGAGCTCTTTGCTGTCAGCACAGAGCCCACTTCGGATTCTCTGCCCCCCCCCCTCTGCTCCTCCCTCACTTGTTCTCTCTCTCTCAAAAATAAACATTTTTAAAAAAAGGTTTTTTTAACTAACGTAGATACCTATTAAAAATTGAGAAGAGGGTGCCTAAGTCTTGCTCTCAGAATGCTGCCGTGTTATTTAGTAAAATCGCTTCCTTTGGCTATGCAGGTGCTCAGAATTGAGTTAATGTCGTACAAACTGAGGGGTACCACTTTTAGAGTGTGCAAAGACCCTCTTTTGAGTAGTTTTTACTGATTTTTACCTTTTATCTCCATTCCTATTACTTCTCCATAAGCAGCCAATCTAGTGTTTTTAAACGCCCTTGCAGCTTCCTTTTCATAGGTTACGTAGATATGGGTGTAGCTTTGAGACACGTAGAGTGTTTTTTCTAGTGTCTTTAATTAAAATGATACTGTACTTAAGTAAGTAAATAAATAAAGGGCTAGATGGATGGAGCAACAGATGGACTTCTGATAGCCAAGCAGTACAATTTAATTTTTCTTTCATATCGTGAAACGTTATAAAGATGTGTCATTAATATGACTGATTTGGTTGTTTCTCTCCAATCTCACTGGAGAGACCTAGACTTTTCCTCGAGAATCTAGTTCTTTATTTCTTGCCTTCTTGAAAGCCCTAAAAATTAGCCTCTTCTCTTCACCATGTGCTCTTCTTTCTAACTAGTGTGGAGAGAAGAGACCCTCTGGCTGCCTTGGCCCGGGAATATGGCGGCTCCAAGCGCAATGCTCTCCTGAAATGGTGTCAGAAGAAGACAGAAGGCTATGCGGTGAGTGACCATGTCGGCCGGCTTCCACCCAGCTCTGGGCGGCAGTCCTGTGCCAGGATTTGTCCTGGGCACACATATGCCTGGACGGGCCAGTGCGCGAGCTCGTGTTCTTCCCTTCTCTTAGGCAGGGGCCAGGTAGTGGGGCCAGCTGTGGTGCCCAAAGAGGTGAGCAGGACTTAGAGCCAGTCAGTGCTCCGCCCGGCAAACCATGGACCTCAGCCCAGGTCTGCATCTCCTGCAGGAAGGGGCACCTTTCTCTTTGCTCAGAGGAAATATAAACTCCGCAAGCAGTGAGCCTAACAGGCTGCTTCAGTCCAGACAGACAGCATTTGCTGAGCCATCTTCCCAAAGAAGGCGCCTTTTCCTGATTTATACAAAAGTCCTGCTTAGAATGCCTTCAGCATTTCTCTGTTACTTGAAGAGTTGTTTGCATTGAGTTTCAAGTTGCAGTTTATCAGGATGGTACTTGTTTTCTGGAAAGGTTAGACAAGGAAGAAACACCTGATCTAAAAGCGTAAGCTCTGTTATTACGAAATGTCATATACAAACATGAAAAACAAAAAACAAAAAAAATGCCTCGAATATAAATTATAGTTTCATGGATGATTATGAGGTGAAAACCCGCACAGTCACCACTCACATCCAGAAATGGAGTATTGCCAGGTCCCCCAAACCTTTCATGTGACTTTCTAATTGTAGCCCCTCACCACTCCCAAAGAAAGCCATTGTCCTCAATTTTTTCCCTCATAGCTGCAACAAAAAGCAGGAATCCCTAAATGCCAGAGTAGTTTTGCCTGTACTTGAACTTTACATAAATGCAATCAGATGATTGCATCTGATGCATATGATACCTGCATCTGGCTTTTCTCAAACAGTATTAAGTTACTCAGGTATATCCGGCTATAGTTCGGCATTCTCTTTACCCTTTGGAACCTCTTGTGGGATCATACCATTATTTATTTATCCGTTCTATTATTGCCAGGCGGATGAGCTATTTCCAGTTCGGGGCTGTTGTAATAGTGCCGGTGTGTTCTTGTGTGAGTCGCTCGGAACACACGTGTGCTCGTTCTTTCTGGATCTACGCCTAGAAATGGAGTTACTGGGCCATCGGGGATGCATATATTCAGGCACAGCAGAGGGTGCCGAACAGATTTCTCCAGCAGTTGTGCCATTTTACCTCCCGCCAGCAAGTAATGGGAGATCTGTTTCTCCATGTCATCCCTGTTTTGCACAAGTGTGTAGTGGCATCCCATTGTGGTTGGGATTTGCGCTTCCTTGCCAGCCGATGAGGCGGAGAACTTTTCTGTATGCTAACTGGACATTTGAGTAGTCCCCTAGGGGATGTGCCCTGCGGTCTCATTTAGGTCTCACATGCCTTATGGTCTTTCTTTCCCATGTTACTTCTAGGAGCTCTTTATGTGTTCTGGATGCCCGTCCTTTGTCAAATAGATGTATTGCAAATATCTCCTCCCAGGGTGGCTTGAATTTTCACCTTTTTGTGGAACAAAGTTGTTAATTTTAGTTAAGCTCAATGTATCAGTCTTTTTCCCAGCAGTTAGTGCTTTTTGCATCCTGTTGAAATCTTTGTTCCGAGGACATGAAAATATTCTCCAGTGCTTTCTTCTACACGTTGGATTGTGTTACCTTTCTCATTAAATAGCCACCCCCTTTAAAATTGTCATCTCTAGGGCGCCTGGGTGGCTCAGTTGGTAGAGCATGTGACTTTTTTTTGCATTTTTTAAATAGTTTATTGTCAAGTTGGTTTCCATACAACACCCAGTACTCATCCCCACAAGTGCCCTCCTCCATGCCCATCACCCCCACTCCCCCCCCACACCCATCAGTCCTCAGTTTGTTCTCAGCATTTAAGAGTCTCTCATGGTTTGCCTCTCTCCCTTTCCCCCAGTATTTCCCCCCTTCTTCTCCCCCACGGTCCTCTGTTAAGTTCCTCCTGATCCTCCTATACGTGCAGACATATGGTATTTGTCCTTCTCTGCCTGACTTATTTCGCTCAGCATAACACCCTCAAGGTCCATCCACGTTGCTACACATGGCCAGATTTCATTCTTTCTCGTTGCCAGAGCATGTGACTCTTGATCATGGGATCATGAGTTTGAGCCCCACATTGGGTACAGAGATTACATAAATAAAAAAATTTTTTAATAAAAATAAAATAGGCTTCTCCTCCCCATTCTCCACTCAGGCCCTGCCTTCCTCTCCCCTTACCCCACTTTGCTAAAAATTTGGAAGATGCTGGCACCACAACACTCCCTCCCCTGCCTCAAGCTTCAGGGTGGCTGGGATAGAAAAGAAAGAAGCAGCAAGAAAACAAGGCCTTGGCCAGGAACCAGCCCAGCTGGTTAAGCAGTAACAGGGCTGGGATAGTCGTAATGGCAGCAGCCACGGGGCTTCAAACCCGACTTTACCCACGAACATAAGTGTTTTGTGTCTTTGACGTTACCTTTTCTTTTTTCCCCCNAGAATTTCTACTCTAGTGGCGCATCTACCCACATGAGGGTGACAACTAAAACCTTAAAAGTACAATACCTATGGCGCCTGGGTGGCTCTGGCGGCTGGGTGTCCAACTTCGGCTCAAGTGATGATCTCGTCCATGAGTTCGAGCCTTGCGTCAGGCTCTGTGCTGACATCTCAGAGCCTGGAACTTGTTTCAGATTATGTGTCTCNCCCATTTTCCACCCAAAAAGAAAAAGCAAAAAATTAGTCCAGTTAATGACCAATAATGGAGACTCCCAGAGGGCAGTCTTGCTTCCCACCCATTGTTTCGTCTTCTGGCTGTTCTCCGCACTGTCTGCTTCAGCCCTTTCCAGGGCTTGAAACCACCCCAGAAAGGAAGGCCATCCTAATGACAGCGCCCCTCGGCATGTCAGCCACGCTGCCGGGGAAATGGAGAAGTGAGGAGTGGGGGAGAGAAAGCTAATCCCGGGAGGCTTCAGGGTAGGGGGAGTCAGAGCGATAACAGAGGACCGAAGCGGACAAAGGCCAGGAACGAGGTCTTGGCTGTGGCCAAGCCACTTGTGGCCACTAATGCTTGACTGCACTGTCCTTTCCCCACCTCACAGAAATGGATGGAGGGAAGTGCTAGATGGATACGAAAGACAGTTCAGATTTCCAGAAGGAATCGGCCCTTGGGCACCTAACGTTGTTATAATTAGGTTGCAGGGCGAGATTATACGGTAAGACCTTTCCCGTCACAAGAGGGAGAATAGTATTTCCCACTGTAGTGATTTTTTTGTTTTGTCTTGTGAACGAACATCATGAACTGGTTTTCAAAGCATTTTATGCTTCACAAAGCCCAAAGGTCATTCTGCCTGAAGAGTAATTTTCATTCATCGTTAAATCTCTGTAAGTTTAGAGGGAAACGGAAGTCATATGTGTCTGATTTATTTACTCCTCAGAAAATATCCTCGGTCTAGACCTGTTTGTCTGAGATGCCTCTTAAGCCTTCTAAAGCTCATCCTCTCCGACTCAGGAAGCCAAAAATAAATTGTAGAATGCTCAGATGGCTCGTTTAGAAAGACAGAAAACCAGTACTCATGTGCATTTCCACATAACAGAACATTCTGTTTTAGCCCACCGAAAGGTAGCACCAGAGATTGCATCCAAACTCTGCCTGTATTAATTCAGTGAATTTTCAGTGAGGGGACCTGTTCAGGGCCACGTACTATTTCAGGCTCTGGGAATTCAGCAGGGGACGAACAAACAGAATTTCTACTCTAGTGGCGCTNGCTCAACTAGGGATGATCACTGCCGTCCCTTAGTTGAGGGACCTGGCCACTCTGATAAATGTGTGGAATTCAGCTGTAAATCTCTGCAAAGTCCTCATCCCTCCCAAGAAGCATGACCAGGCGCAGCCACCCCATATCTGCAGGTGGCACCGTGACTGTGTTCCCAGAGCCCTGCCGTGCCCTGGCCAGTGTGGCCAGCCCTGGTGAGTTATTTGGTTGAAGGCACAGGTGGAGGATTACCATATCTCACCTCCCTCTCAAAAGCTAGGGGCGTCTGGGTGGCTCAGTCAGTTAAATGTTCAACTGCAGCTCAGGTCATGATCTCACAGTTCGTGGGCTCGAGCCCCGCATCGGGCTCTGTACTGACAGCTCGGAACCTGGATCCTGCTTCGGATTCTGTGTCTCCCTCTCTTTCAGCTCCTCCCCTGCTCATGCTCTCTCTTGCTCTCGCTCTCTCTCTCACTCTCAAAAATAAATAAACATAAAAAAAGGAAAAAAGCTAGAATCCGTAACTTGTGGCATGTTTTAACAGGTTGAGTTTTAAGGTTTTAAAGACCCCAGGTTCCAAGTGTCAAATTAAAACATTAGAGTGGTGTTATAGTAGCAAGAAATATGTAAAGTGATATTCAAGTTCACTCCCACAGGAAATATAATTTAAAAATAGTTTGGCTGGAAATGGCCAATTATTTTTATTGCTTAGAAAGCCACTGGTGTCATTTTCTTTTGCTCTGTGACAAATTACCACAGACTCAGGGACTTAAAACACCTGCCTGGGAGCTCACAGCTCATACAGGTCAGGAGTCCAGCACCACGTTGCTTGAAATCTAGGTATCAGCTGAGCGACGGTCTCCCCTGGAGGCTCTGGGGAAGGATCCACCCCCAGTGTCTTTCAGGTTGGTGACAGTTCCCTGTGTTTGTAAGATTGAGGTCCCCATTTCCTTGCTGGCTTTCAGTCGAGGGTCACACCAGTGGAGACTGCTCAGATTCTTTCCACATGGCCCCCTCCATCCTTGGTCCCCAATGGCCATCCCATCCCACTCATGTTGACGCTTTTGTATCCCTGACTTCTGTCACCAGCGGGGAAAACTCTACTTTAAATGAAACCTCAGGTAGGGTGCCCTAGTGGCTCAGTTTGTTGAACATGTGACATTGGCTCAGGTCATGATCTCACAGTTCATGAGTTTGAGCCCCGCATCGCGCTAGCTGTGTTAGTGCAGAGCCTGCTTCAGGTCTTCTGTTCCCCTCTCTCTCTGTCCCTCCCCTGCTCACACTCTCAGTCTCAAAAATAAATAAAACATTAAAAAAAAATGTTTTTTAGGCAAATCTCCATTGATGAGATTAGGCCTACTCAGAATCGCCCTGTTTTAGGGCTAGTTCAATAGCAAGTTTAATTACATCTGGCAGATCCTTTTGCCCCGTGACACAGGGAGTAGAGATAAGGGTGTCTTGGAATTTTGCTGCCCACAATCCTGGTTGTCAGTGCTGACTGCACATTAAATCACAGAGGAGCTTTTATGAAATACCTATGCCGGGCCTGACCCTAGATCTCAGGAATTACAATCGGATGAGCAGGGGCCCGGCCTCAGGTGGTTCTGAGATACTGGCAGCCTTGAGAGCCTCAGATCGAAAAGTCACACCTCCGCCTAAGAAAACCCTTTACAGTTCTGGATTTCAACTTGCCAAAAGCCTGTGTGTTGTAAAAAATTAGAAACACAGGGGCGTCCGGGTGGCTTAGTCGGTTAAGCAGTCACTCTTGATGTCAGCTCAGGTCATGTTCTCACGATTTGTGGGATCGAGCCCCACATTGGGCTCTGCACTGATAGTGCAGAGACTGCTTGGGATTCTCTCTCTCCCCCTCTGGCCCCCTCCCGCATATACTTGTGTGTGTGCTTGCGTTCTCTCTCAAAATAAATACATACACATTAAAAAAAAAAAAAATAGAAACGCGGTGGATGTGAACAACAGGAACACAGCACCGATGGCCTGAAGAAGAAAAGATGTCACTGGTTTACCATCTAAGAAGAGTAAGTAATCTGACCCTAAGGAAAAACTCTGAAATTCTCTCTGTCACCCCCTGACTCCAGCCACCCCGCTCTTTTAGTTTTCTGTTGCTGTGAATTACTGCAAATTTAGCTATTAGCTCATCACTTCGTGGATCAGAAGTCCTGGTGAACTGACTTCGGACATCACAGTGGCAGCTGGGGTCCCCCCTGGAGGCCCCGGGATGGAACTGGCCTTCCCAAGCTGACTGAGTTGACTTAGGGTGTTGACAGAATTCATCCTTTTATATTTGCCCTGTGACCTTGTTGAGTCACCAGCGTTGACCTTGGCTGAATCACCAGTGTTGGCTCCACTGGCCAGGGCACGGCAGCAGCCTGGGAACACAGCCCGGGCGCCACCTGTACATGTGGGGTGACTGCGCCTGGTCATGCTTCTTGGGAGGGATAAGGACTTTGCAGAGATTTACGGCTGAATTCCACACATTTATCAGAGTGGCCAGGTCCCTCAGCAAAGGGAAGGCAGGGACCAACCCTTAGCCCAGCTGAGGTCCGAGGGCTTCAGGACAGGGAGAGAAATGACAGAGGACACTCTAGAACCAAATTGGTTGACTTCACGACTGCATGGCGCCCCCCATGGTGTTTTCTGGGTATTGGTAGGACCTCAGGGCGCCAACCGCCGTAGTTCTAGAAAGTTCCAGCTGGCCCACAGACGCCATGGACAAGCTTTCAGAGTTAGATTTGGATTTCCTAGAGGCCCTATTTCAATCCCTACAAGGATAGGCCTGATGATTCCAGAGCTTTCTGACAAACCAGAAGCATCTACCCCATACATACATAAAGAGAGAGAACAGTGGGTTATTTATCTCAGGTCTCTGGAATTCATTTACTGCTTCAGTGAATGTCCATTTTCTGATAACATATTCTATAGGTTGATAAGTAAATGCTATTTCCTGTAAACTCTTTCATAAGCTTTGTTGCCAGAGAATGCTTCATGGTTAAAGGCTTGATTCCTGAGAGATTAAACCAGAAACTTTGGGTGAATAGTTGAATAACCCCGGGCGCTCCTCACTCCTTCTCAGGAAACTGATTAAAATAACATTTCTGACAGTAACAGAAACTCCATGGTTTAAACTCAAATAAGACCTTCGCCCTTTCTAGACTAGTGTTTTTCATCATAATCCTTCTGTAGTCACTGGTGTATAAACACCCTTGAACCATCTCTTCCTCATGTTTACTAAGACAGTGTAAGTAACATAATTTAATAAGAAAATTAGGTTGTCAACAAGACGGCTTTTTCCCCGGGAGCGCCTGGGTAGCTCAGTCAGTTAAGTGCCCAACTTTTGATTTCGGCTCAGGTCGTGATCTCATAGTTCATGAGTTCAAGCCCCATCATGGCCTCCATGCTGACAGTGCTGTGTGCTTGAGATTCTCTCTCTGTCCCTCCCCTACATATGTGCGCGCTCTCTCTCTCAAAATAAACTTTATAAAAAAAAAAAAAGGAAGAGTGTTTTTACCCCAGATCATCCCGTTACATAGCACTGTGATTCACATTTTATCTTTTAATTCTAACCAAGGCTGGATCAAAGTTTGAGGGGCTTCTCATTTCACTTCACAAGCGCTGAGGCCAGAGGGGTGGGACGCGGAGCACTGCCTGAGACCTGGTTGTGGCTGCAGGGGCGGCGGTAACTACCCTGGACTCCTGCGGTCACCTCAGGAGTCGTGTGGCATCGGGCCGAGGCCAGCAGCTCAGGAGGGGGCTCCCAGCAGTTTTGATTTGAGGCAGTTTCTAGGAGAACATCGTGGGGGCACTTCCAGCTATGACCTGAGACAGTTAGGTCCCTCTCGATCATGGGATGATCAGACTAGTGTTAGTCCAAGGTTGGGATGGGGAGGGTGTCACCAAACTCATTGATTCCTAAAAGCAGATACTCAGCAACTATATACCGAGCACCTGCTGGCTACTGCACTCAGCAGCCAGGTCTACACAGACAGCAAAGAGAAGGGCCAGGGCTAGACGGCCCAAGGGCTGCATGGAGAGGGACAGTGTGGGGTAACTGGGGACACTCCAGATTGGGAAGTCCTGTCTGAGGAGGGGAAGCGTACCTTCAGGCCAGAATGACAGGAAGAGCCAGCGCTGTGGAGACGACAGAGAAGGGATCCCGGGCAGAGGGGACAGCGCACAGGCGTCGGGGCAGAAGGCAGGCCGTGCGCGGCTGGGTGTGGCGGGCAGGGGACAGTGTGGGCCGGGGCCAGACTAGAGAGCAGATCATGGGTTCACTTTAAGCAGAAATGGGGCTCTGGGCTTCTGGACGGGAGTTTAGGCACAAAGAAAGGGCGTTTGCCATGCCCTGGGAGACAGTGGCTGTACCTCAAGTCACGCCCACCTTTGCCCTGGGTGCTCTTGCAATCCTCCCTGGTCTGCGAGGGAATCACAGCGATGATGTCGTCTTCCCAGAGTTTGGGATACCTTCTCTGTCATACAGGCTCTGACAGCCTTCAATGCTGCAGGTTCTTAAACTCAATATCATGAACTCCCTGTAAGTTAAAAAAAAATTTTTTTTAATCACTAACAGGCATCATAGTTACAAATAGCCAAAAATTATCTAAGAAAATTGTAAACTAAGCGTTGTTCAGTCTCACTTATAATCAAAGAAATACAAATAAAAGGAGATGCCATTTCTTGGCTTACCCTATTGGGAGACTTTTTTTTAAATGTTTTATTTATTTTTGAGAGGCAGAGAGAGACTGAATATGAACGGGGAAGAGACAGAGAGAGAGGGAGACACAGAATCTGAAGCAGGCTCCAGGCTCTGAGCTGTCAGCACAGAGCCCGACGCGGGGCTCAGACCCACAAACTGTGACATCGTGACCTGAGCCGAAGTCAGACGCCCAGCCAACTGTGCCACCGAGGCTCAGTGATGAGCTCTACCATTGGTGGGAGTGTAGATGAATCATGCCTCTTGGGAGGGAAATGTGGCAATGTGTAATCAGGATCTCAGGTCATGACCTCCTGGTTCGTGAGTTTGAGCCCCGCGCTGGGATTCTCTCTCTCTCTCTCTCTCTCTCTCTCTCTCTCTCTTTCTCACTGGTCCTCCCCCCGCTTGTGTGCATGCTCTCTCTTTCTCTCTCAAAATAACTAAACTTTAAAAAATTAAAATAAGACCATTTGGGGTTTTTTTTGTTTTTTTCTTTCATAGTTTACTGTCAAGTTGGATTCCATATAACACCCAGTGCTCATCCACAAGTGCCCTCCTCCATGCCCATCCCCCCTTCCCCTCCCCCCCACCCCCATCAGNATTTTTGAAACAACTGGAAATCACACAGATTTCTAACAAGAGATGAATCAATTAAATAAATTATATTATGTGTATACAATGGAATATTCTAAAGCCTTTAAAAATCATGCTTTGGGCAAGTATATGTAAAGGCACTGGAAAAATTATGCAGGCTACATCAAGTAAAAAATCAGATTCTAAAAGTGTCTGGCATGATTCCAATTCTATCAAAAGAAATTTGTATAAATGTTATATAAATGTTAACAGTGAGTGTCTCTGGCTAAAAACTAAAATTTATTCATGCTTTCCAGTAGTGTTTCATTTTCTACAATGAGCATGTAAATTTTTAACAAATAAAATTATTTTTAAGATTGTTCTTTTTTTAAAAAAGAAGCCAGATGCAAAAAAAGAAAAAAAAAAACCCAACCTTATATTATATGATTCTATGTATATGGCATGTCCAGAGGAGGCAAATTCACAGAGTCAGAAAGCAGATTAGTGATTGTCGGGGTTGTGGGATGGGAATTGGGAGTGACTAGGCACAGTCACAGAAAAGGCTTCCTTTTGGGACTGATGAAAATGTTCTGGAATTAGATAGTAGTGGTGGTTACACAACCTTGTGAATATACTACAAGCTACTGAATTGTAAATTTTCAAAAAGGTGTAACTTTATAGTATGCGAATTATATCTCAATAAAGCTATTACTTAAAAATTTTTTTTAATGTTTATTTATTTTTGAGAAAGAGAGCGAGCAACGGAAGGGCAGAGAGAGGGAGACACAGAATCCAAAGCAGGCTCCAGGCTCTGAGCTGTCAGCACAGAGCCCCATGTGGGACTTAGAGATCGTGACCATGAGATCGTGACCTGAACCAAAGTCGGAGGCTTAGCCAACTGAGCCACCCAGGGGCCCAAAGCTATTATTTTTTTAAATGGCAATAAGAAGAGCTTAAGTGCGGCATCAGGGAGATGATGGATAAGAAATACGTAGGGGCACATAGGAAACTGGAATTTAAATTTTAGATCTTAGCAAATATACCTTTTTTTTTTTAATGTTTTTATTTATTTCTAGGAGAGAGAGAGAGAGAGACAACGTGAGCAGGGGAGGGTCAGAGAGAGAGGGAGTCACAGACTGAAACAGGCTCCAGGCTCTGAGCTGGCAGTCAGCACAGAGCCCGACGCGGGGCTCGAACCCACGAACCACGAGATCATGACCTAAGCGAAAGTCGGACGCTTAACCGACTAAGCCACCCAGGCGCCCCGCAAATATACCTTTAAAAGACCTACCCGTGAGGTCCTAGGTGGCTCAGTCGGTTAAGCATCTGACTTCAGCTCGGGTCATGATTTCTTGGCTCCTGAGTTTGAGTCCCTCGTCGTCTGTGCTGACAGCTCAGAGCCTGGAGCTGGCTTCTGATTTTGTCTCCTCTCTGCCCCTACCCCACTCACGCTCTGTCTCTCTCTCCTTTAAAAATAAATAAACATTAAAATAACATACCCGTATACTACCTTGTATATTAAAAATTGAAATAAAACAATATAGTAAAACAGAGGGATGCAAGGTATTGGTACTCTAGTTTTTATATGGGAGGTGGGATTCACAGGTGTTCACTTTATTGTTATGATTCACAACCCAAATATATTCTTTGTATCAAACATATAAATTTGGGGGAGAAAGTCTGAGGGAAAAGGCCATATGGTTGTATTATAGTCACTAATTAAACCAGATCCTTTCTGAGAAAAATTTTTAAGTGGCAGAACAGAACACCTGAGGAATTACAGCGTAAAAAATGGGCTCTCAAGCCCTGGAGAGTAGGGTTGATTCCATTCACATCTCTGCCATGTCATTTCAAAACAAGGAGACAGTCANGAGACAGAGAGTGAGAGGGGAAGGGACAGAGAGAGAATCCCAAGCAGGCTGTGCACTGTCACCACAGAGCCTGACACAGGCTCAAACTTACGAACCATGCTTAGGATTCTCTTTCTCTTCTCTCTCTGTCCCTCGAAGTTAATAATTTTTTTAAAAAAAGAAAAGTGAGCATTTTGTATCATCAAAGGTTTTGCCATTTGAAATAGTAATAATATATGTCTGATCCTGCAATACCAGATTTAAGTCTCAAACTCAGGTTGATGTAGAAGCCAATAGCAGCCCAGGGGCCAAATCCAGCCCGCCACATGTTTTTATAAATAAAACACAGTTACAACCATCCATTTACATATTGCCCATAACTGCTTTTGTCCTAAACTGCAGAGCTGAGTAGTTACAGTAGAGCCCTTTTTGCTACATGACCTACAGACCAAAATTACTATCTGGCCCTTGACAGAAAAAGTTGGCTAACCCCTTCCTTGAATACACAGGTTCAGAAGTATCTTCTGTTACTCAAATCGTGTTTGGTTCTTGGATTTCAGGTAGCAAGAAGCAAGTGTTTGATAGCGAGAGACTTACTTGAGAACTTACCCGAATCCGTATAATTTCTAAATTTGTACCAGGAGAGTTCAGCCAGCAAGGGATATAGCTGTGGCATTGTGAAAGCACAGCCAGACATCTTTGAGCCTGTTCTTAACCCATGAGCTGGGAGTTATATATTCTTCTCTGTCAGAGAAAAAAGCAATCTTTGTGTCGCCTAAAACAGATCTCATTTTGCATCTGGAGAGAACACCCACGTTGCCGGCAATTTCTGTTTTTCTGTCTCTGAGTTCCCACAGACAAGTACTAACATATGCTTATCCAGCAGCAGGCAGGCTGTGAAATATCGGGCCACTTGGAGCTCTGTTTGTTGTTTTCTTTTTTGAGACAGGTCTCTCGAGGGCTACGTGTGCAATTCAGAGAACGTTACAATGCTTTGATTTATTTATTGTCATCAAAGTGGTTCTTTTCCTGACTTCATTATAAAGATAGATCTCCGCGGAAGATGAATGTCATTATTGGCCTCTACTCTCTTGAGGGCTTTTTCTCACCCAGTGTCTCTGCTTCTGCAGCTGTTCATGAGACACGATGACTTGTGAAGACGTTTTAAAGGGCATCAGGCGTTCTTACAACCCGAGGCAATAACAGATTCTGTGTGAATAATAAAGATGAAAGGCTTTACTTCCCAGGTTGTGCTGGACATACATTCAGCTCCTAGCAACCCGTATTTCCTGGGGTTTTATCCCGTGAGCAGCACGCCTAGAACCCCCCTTCCTACTCTCATGTGTGTGTGCCTGTCCAGGTATAGGAAATCTTGAGTAATAAAAACTGTGTGCACAGCAGATGGGGAGGGACTTGGGATAACAAAGAAGCAGCCATGATCACTGCTGATTCGTCCAAGGGGGGTCACCCAACCTAAGCTGGGCCAGTCAGCCTCTCCTCAGGAGCTTGGACATAGAACTGAGAGAAAGATTACTCTGAACTCCATGCTGTTGGCCGCCATGTTTCTGCAACAGGCAAAGGCTGCTTGCGAGGTTGGCCCTTAACTTGTGTCTGGTAACTTGGGTTTTGGGGGACTTCTCACCATTCCCAGAACCGATAAGAGAGGCTCAGAAACCACTGTGGTTTCTGCTCAGCACCTGCCCCTCTGCGGGGAGTCTGGAGTTCTGGTGTGTGCTAGGCAGAGGGTGCCCCTGTGACCAGCCCCCAGTGAAAACCCTGGGCCCCGAGTCTCCAATGAGCCTCCTTGGTGGACAGCACCTCGTGCGTGTTGTCACAAGTCATTGCTAGGGGAGGGGGGGGGTTAAGCATGTCCTGTGACTCCACCGGAAGAGGACTCTTGAAAGCTTGTACCTTGTTTCTGCCAGGCTTTACCTCCCGTGGCTTTTACCTTTGCCGATTTTGCTTTGTATCCTTCCACGGCAATAAAACCATGAATAGTAGTAAATCCATGAGTGGCTTGGGAACGTGGCTACCTCGTGATTGCTCTGTGTCCCCGGCCAGTCACCGAACCTGAGCTGGAGGTGGTCATGGAGACCCCTCCCATGGCCGCACTGACCAGGAAAGAAGTCGAGGAAGTCTGTAGAGACAGAGAATTTAATAAACCCATGGCGAGAATGCCAGGTAATAAAACAGAGATGTGACGCCTTCCAGTCTCCTGATTCCAGGTGCTTCGCAGCATCCTTTAGGATATCCTTAGTTTCTGGGGGATATTAAAATCCTTGGAACAGATTTCTACTTTTCTTAAATTAGTTCCTGTTGGGTTTTGTTGCTTAAGGATCAAAAAGATAGTAACTGGTCATACAAAGGGTCATACAAAGGAATCATAACTGATCTTCTCTTTTACTTGGGTGTTTTCTGAATATTTGCACTAAGCATTTATTCTTCTATTATTAGAAATAAATGGTGTTATTTATTCCTTATTTGTATCTTTTCAATTAAAAAAAAAGAATCCTAATTCTTGGGGGGAAAATTAAATGTTATTTTGTTCATAAACAATGACATAATTCCTACCCTGTTGCTCAATTCTGCTCTCTAAAAGTATTATTTTAGTAACAGGTTGATATTTTTCTTTAAATCGAGATTTCTCCACTTCGGTACCTTTGATATTTTAAGCCGGATAATTCTTTGTTGTGGGAGCTGTGCTGTGCATTGTAGGAGTTTAGCTGTATCCTTGGCCTCTACCCACTAGATGCCTTTGCACTCTCCTGGCCGAGACAATCAAAGAATATCTCCAGATGTTGACAAATGTCCCCACCAGGAGAGGGAGGGGAAAGATTGCCCCTGGTTGAGAACCAGTGCCTTCAATATACAAATACAAGTATTGAAACTTCAAAAAAATATAATCATACGTTGATATGTGATGCGTGTTTCCAGTTGACATGTTGTGATCATCCTTCTGTCAGTACATATACGGCTATTTTATTATTTGTCGCCCCTGCATGGATTTTCCTCGTATGTATAAGCAACACTTTACATTTATCTAGTGTCCTTTTGATAGACCTTAAAAGTTCCTTGCAACATTCAATCTGAATTTCCTTCTGAATCCATTCCAGGTGCTTTATTTGTTTTCTAATTTTTTTTAATGTTCATTTATTTTTGAAAGAGAGAGATAGTGTGAGCAGGGAAGGGGCAGAGAGAGAGGGAGATGCAGAATCCAAAGCAGGCTCCAGGCTCTGAGTTGTCAGCACAGAGCCCGACACAGGGCTCAAACTCACGAAACGCGAGATCATGACCTGAGCCAAAGTCAAATGCTTAACTGACTGAGCCACCCAGGTGCCCCACTCCAGCTACTTTAAACAGAAAAAAATGTATTTGGTAAGGGTATACAGCTCATAGAAGTGTTAGGAGTTTCCAAGAAACATATGCTAGGCTGGGATTCTAGGGGTGATTCCCAAAGTCTTCATATCAGAACTGGCCCGCCAAGGAGGCTGTATTCATTCATGATCAGGAAGACGCAGAGTCAGGAACCTGCGACCCGAGTTGTTGGCCTCAGAATGAAGCCGCCTCTCCTGTTGACTGGACTAGTGAAGTGGGCGCCCCGACCTCGCCTCCTTCCCCATGGGACTCACTGCCAAGTCCATTTCATGCAAGTGCCTGGGGTTGTCAGAACCTACATCGCATCCGCAACACGAACTGCAAGGCTGTCTTGAAATATACAACTTTCTGGCTCCCAGACGGGGAGTTGTCGCCCAAAGCAATCCGTAATGACTGTCCTCTCACTCACCCTTGGAAACAGTACCAGCAGGACATCAGCGAAAACGGGGAAGTAAGGAAATCCAAGAACCCCTCCCTCTACAAATGCACTAATAAGGTGGAAAAAAACAAAACAAAACAGGTCAGAACCAGCCTTTTCATAACCCTGGAATGTAGTCAAAACCTTGTAACAGCCAGGGGAGCACATAATGAAAGGGGAAAAACCTACAGCGAGCCTGTAAGAGAGCCACGTGCCATTTTAACTTCCCGTTACCATCCTCTGCTTCCCAGGTCAGTAAGAGCCTCGCAGGTGGTGGCCAGCACTCCTCCAGGAGGTGTGTTTTGACCTGTCTGATGGTTCCCTAAAGGATCAGCTCCGGGGTTTGCCTTGGCTTTGCCTGCACAAGAGCTTCCCCCCGGCAGAGGTGGCTTCCCAGACGGCATGTTTCAAGAGCATTTTAAAATCCTGCTTCCGGAGTAACTGATAGCAGTTGGGACAAGTGAAGCCAGATGGAAAAGCCTGAGAAGAGAGTAGGGGAAGGGAGGTACGTGGCAGGGAGTGGGGACAGGGAAAAGCCCTCACGTGTTCCCTAGAATCTAGAAGGACCCAGAAAAGACCTGATGAGTCCCTAAGCTCTGACTCCAGGCTCCGCACAAACAGGAAGTGAAGCCAAAGGCAGAGCTGGGAGCCTCTGAAGGAGTGTCCCATCACTGAGCCAGGCTGCAAAGGCTGCGAGAGGTTTTCTCCCAGGCCGTGAATGACATCTCTGTGGCATCACTAGCCAGTCACTAAACCAGCAAAACAGAGACTTCAGTGGTCACTCTTGACAAAGAATTAGTTTCACTGAACTAGTTCAGAAGAGTCACCAAATGAACACCCCACTGCAGACTAACAGTAAACCCTGTGGAGGGGAGAGGGACCGGCTTCTAGAGTCATCACATTGGAATACTCAAAATGCCAGTTTTCAACAAAGAAATCACAAGCATGCAGAGAAACAGGAAAGTTGGACCCATTCAGGAAAGTGGGAACTGTCCCTGAGGAGGCCCAGACGCTGGACCTACTGGATGAAGACTTGAAACCATCTTAAATGTGTTCAGAATGCACAAGGGAACCACGGTCAAGAACTGCAGTAAATCAGAAACAGGATCTGTGAACAAAGTGAGACTATCAACATATAGAAGGCGTAAAAAGGGGAGAGGGCACCTGGGTGGCTGTCAGTGAAGTGTCGACTCTTGTTTTCGGCTCAGGTCATGATCTTACAGTTTGTGCGTTCGAGACCCACATGGGGCACTGCACTGACAGCATGGAGCCTGCTTGGGATTCTCTCTCTCTCCCTCTCACTGTGCCCCTCCCCTATTCACACACACTCATGCTTATGCACGCACACTCTCTCTCTCTCAAAATAAACAAACATTTTTTTAAAAAAGAGGGGGGTGGTAAAAAGAGACCAAACAAATTCTGGAGCTGAAAAGTCTGATAACCCCAATGAAAAATATGACAGGTCATGTCATTGATGTGAACAGACTGCAACTCTCCTACGGGGTAGCCTCTGTGGAAAATAGTTTGGCCTCCTTGGTAAGTTAAGCACAGATGCACCATATGAAGTAGCAGTTCCGCTCCTACATGTCTATGCAAAAGAACTGAAAATAAGCGTTCGAGCAATATCGTCTGGGCATGTTCACGGCAGCACCGTCACAATAACCGAAAGGTAACACAGCCAAAAAGGAAACAGCTAGAATACGCGTGTGCTGACGTGAATGGACAAAGAAAATGTGTGTATCTATATAGTGGACTGTCATCCAGCCAAACAGTGGAATGAAGTGCTGACACTTTGCCACAACACATGTGTGCCTTGAAAACATTGTATTAAGTGAAAGGAAGCAGATTCGAGATGTCACATCTTAACATGATTGCATTTATACAAAATACCCAGAACAGGAAAATCCACAGGAACAGAAAAGAGCGGTATTTGCCAGGGTTTGGGGTCAGGGGGTGTGGGGAGGGACTGCTTATTAGTAGATACAAGGTTTCTCCCGTTAGCGTGATGAAATGTTCTGGAACTGGAGAGTGGCAATAGTTGTAAAACACAGAGAATGTACTAGAAGCCACCAAACTGTACACTTCAAAGTGGTTTCAGGGGTAAACTTTATATGAATTTTATATGGATTTTACCTCAGTAAAATAAAAGCAGTGCCATGGTGACAAACATCATTTACCACACCTTTTAATTAATTTATTAATTTATTAATTTACTTATTTATTTACTTTATTTAATGTTTATTCATTTTTGAGAGAGAGAGGGAGCTGGGGAGGGGTAGAGAGGAAGGGGGACAGAGGATCTGAAGCAGGCTCTGAGCTGATAGCAGTGAGCCCAGTGTGAGGCTTGAACTCACGAACCATGAGATCATGACCTGAGCTGAAGTCAGACGCTCAACTGACCGAGCCACCCAGGTGCCCCCTCTTTACTTTAGTTTTTATGTAATAATCAATTATTCTATCCAAACCCTTATCAAATATCTCCTTACATCATATGAGTCAAAGATTCCCCTAGTTTCACCTTAAGGAAATTCTCCTGGAGCCTTCTGACTTCCTCCAGCACAGCTTTGTCCTGTGTGCCTAGCACACAGCTCTCAAACTGAGATCTCTCTTCACTATTCTCTCTTTGCTTCCCTCTCTTTTTAATCTTCTGTGTCCTGTGCCCTATTCCTTTTTTTTTTTCTTTTTCCTTCCTTGTTTTGGTTTCTGCATTATCTTTCTGAGCAAGAGTTCATGGCAGGTAGATTTTATGACCTAGCAAAAAAAAATTTGTGACCATACATCTTTCTTTTACTCTGACATGTGGTAGTTTCATTGGGTATAAAATTTTAGGTCATAAAATTGTGTTCATAATTTTGTAGGCATTGACCCATTGTCTTTAGTTTCCAGTGTTGCAGTGAAAAGAAATAATTCCAGTCCTTTGTATGTGACTTTTTTTTTCCTCTCCAGAAGTTTGTAGGAGCTTCTGGTTGTCCTCAGCTTTCAAACATTTCAAGGCGATATGCCTTGATGTGGATCTTTCTTTTTTTCCACCATGCTGAGTACTCCTTGTACCCTTTCAATAAGATAATTCATGTTCTTATTTTCTTGGATTTTTTTTTGGTAATTTCTTACTTTCTGTTTTCTTTTTCTGGTATTCCTCCTAGCCTGGTCTCCTAGTTATCATCTCTTTTCACCTTTCTTCCATCTCTTTGTTTCACAGGTTACTGAGAGACTTACTTAATGTAATGTTCTAAAATCTCTCAAATGTTTCATTTGTGCATCATATTTTTTTGCATCATTTGAACTTTTCAAACCTTTAACTGTGATAAAATACACATAAAATTTGCCACATTACTATTTTTTAAATGCATATTCATTTTTTGGCATTTTTTCTTCCCCAACTCTTTTTTTTTTAATTTTTTAATGTTTATTTATTTTTGAGAGAGAGAGAGCGTGCGAGAGCAGGGGAGGGGCAGAGAGAGAGGAAGACACAGAATCCGGAAGCAGGCTCCAAGCTCTGAGCTGTCAGCACAGAGCCTGACACGGGGCTCAAATTCATGAACCCCAAGATCATGACCTGAGCCGAAAACGGATGCTTAACCGACTGAGCCACCCGGGCACCTCATTAATCATTTTTAAGTGTCCAGTTCAGTATTAGGTATATTCACACTATTAGAGTCAATCTCAGGGACTTTTTTATTGTCCCAAACTGAAACTATACACATTAAACTGTAATTCCCCATTCCCGCTCCCCCAGCACTGGCAGCCACCCTTCTTTCTAACTATGACTTTGATGGCTTGAGGAACCTCATATAAGTGGAACCATGCAGTATTTGTCCTTTTGTGACTGGCTTATTTCACTCAGCGGAATGTCCTCAGGGCTCATCCATGTGGTAGCATGTGTCAGAATCTCCTTCCTTCCTAAGGCTGAATAATCTCATTTTTCTCTCTGCTCTCATATTTGTATATTCTAGGAGTTCTTTTTTAGACCCTGAATTTTTTTTTATAGCGTTTCTGTTCTTGTTTTACAGATGTGATATCTTCTTCTTCTTTTTTTTTTTTTTAATATTTTTATTTATTTCTAGAGGAGAGAGAGAGAGACAGCGTGAGCAGGGGAGGGTCAGAGAGAAAGGGAGATACAGACTCTGAAACAGGCTCCAGGCTCTGAGCTGGCAGTCAGCACAGAGCCCGACGCGGGGCTCGAACCCACGAACCGCGAGATCATGACCCAAGCGAAAGTCGGATGCTTAACCGACTAAGCCACCCAGGCGCCCCAAGATGTGATATCTTCTATTAATCTCATCCAGAGCAGTAGGTCACTTTTACCCTACCTTTGATCCTAGCCTACCCATCATCTCCCTACCTGCCTTCTTCCTCCAGATTTCTTTGTTTTGTTGGGTGTTGCTTGACCCCTGTGTGCTAGAGACTTTATCAGAAAAGTAGTGATCCTTGACAGTTGCTCACATAGTTGTGGGACTCTACAAAGCTGACTGGTGGCTCCTGGCTTGTGTGAGGCTTGTGACTGTGGCCTTCACTGTAGAGTGCGGTCATGGTAGGGTCCCCTCCGTAAGGAACATGCCCTCAAGGCAACCTCAAGGCTATATGCCTACTGACAGCATCCCTCACGACCTTGTAACATGATACCACTTAATCAGACTACATGTTTGTGTGTTAACCACATATGGGAAACAAAGAAATAGAAAATATATTTTTAAAAAAACCCCACATGGCATTCGGGGCTCAGTTCTTCCAGTATGAACCCAACTGAGCCGTGCTGGCACGAATAAAGTTGCTTCCTGGAAAGAAAAGCCTCGGTGTCACCACTCTCCTTGCGAGAATCCCACCACATTGTGCCTGTGCTGACTCCTTGTATCCTTGACTTCAGGGTGTCCTTGACTGACTCCTGGTATCTGTGTCTTCAAGTCTGTTCTGTTAGGCTGGTCAGATTCCCCAGAGAAGGACCTTGCAGCCTCTTGGCCAAGGGTGTCAACCTGGCAGCCAGGGTTGGGGGTGGGGGGGGGGCAACCAGAGAGAAAGAGAGAGACAAGGCATGAGTGGAGGAGAAACAGAGAACAAGGGAGACACAGAATCGGAAGCAGGCCCCAGGCTCCAAGCTGTCAGCACAGAGCCCGATGTGGGGCTTGAACCCACGAATCATGAGATCATGACCTGAGCCAAAGCTGGACGCTTAACTCCCTGAGCCACCCAGGTGTCCCAGAATGACAGACCTTTCCATTGCACAAATGCAGAGTCCCCCTACTTGTTATGAAGAGGACCTTGTGAATGGCCTGGAAGTGGGCACTGCAGAATGTTCTTCACTGTCCAGCACTGATTTGTTGAGTTGAGTGTGACATGCTCGTACTCTGATTTTTGTCGAAATCTTTGATTTCTAAGAGTTCTTATGGTAGATATTTGGATACCAGACTTAAGGGCTCATCACTCCTGTGTCTTCTTGATCTCTTTATCTTTTATTTCAATTAAACGCTCTGACCTAGAAGTTTTCAGTTTATGTTACTAACATACTGTTCCGATTTCTGCTCAGCTTTTATTTGCATGATTTATCTTGTAATTCTTTTGTTCTCCATCTTTCTTATTCATGCGCTTTAAGTGTCTTTCCTACAGTGTAGCTTTATATGTAATTTGAAAATTCCTCTAATAGAGAAATTTAGCCGATTCACATTTTCTTGTGGCTTATTAGTACATATTTACTCTTATTCTTGTTATCTTCCGTTTTCAGTATACTTTTCTTATTGGTTTTCTTTCTCCAGATTTCCAGTCACCTAGCCACATGTGTCCTAAGGTGTGTGGGTTGAAAAGGTGGAAAAAGGCCTGGGAATCTGAGTGCTTATTCTGGTAATTATGAGAAATTAAAGCTAAGGGGTGCCTGGGTGGCTCAGTCATTGAGCATCCGACTTTGGCTCAGGTCATGATCTCACAGTTCACAAGTTTGAGCCCCACGCCAGGCTCTATGCTGACAGCTTGGAGCCTGGAGCCTGCTTTGGATTCTGTGTCTCCCTCTCTCTCTGCCCCTCCTCTCCTCCCACTCTGTCTGTCTGTCTCTCTTTCTCTCAAAAGTAAACACTAAAAAAAAATTAAAGCTAAAATCAGTTCTAATCAAATCTGTCTGGAATAAATAGACCCTTTTTCCATCCAAACCAGAGTTTTACAGTGGAAGACTGGAAAAGCCAGTTGAATTAATAAAGAATGGTTCAGTGGGCCCTGCTTTGGTCCGATGTCAGAGCTGGACTCAGACCCTGTGCCCCGCTGCCTTCGGCCTGCACGCTTTCTAAATGACCAGCGCAAGGAGGGGCCAGGCAGACGGGTCACTTGCTCTACAAGCCATCCAAAGCCAGCATTGTGCCCAGAGTTAGAGGGGCCCCAGAAAAGGTGGGAGAAGACAGGCCACCCCCCAGCCTGGCAGGGTTCAGGGGGTAGGCAAGCTGGGGTGAGGAGAGAGCCTGCCCCACGGTGTCAGATTTCCTGCCACACAGGCACCCACTCGGGAGCCCCTCCCCCGCAGTAGCGGGGTTCCCGCGGCCATGGCCAAGCAGAACCCCCGAACAGTGATCGAACAGTGATCGAAAGGAATAGCTGGAAACTTTTGGTCACACTGGGTACATTACCTAGCAATTTGCTAAGTAGAATAGGATATTCCTGAAAGGACTCTTAATTACAGGGGGAAGATTCACTGTTGTCAAATAGAATCCATTCAGCTGCTTTTATTGGTGTTTGTGGGAGGATGGGCAGTGATCTGTCCCCTCTGCTGTGTTGTCATTCCTGTCATCCTTGACCTCTTTTTGTGGTAAAATACGCATAACATGAAATTTACCATTTTAACCATTTTTAAGTGGCATTAGTGCAGTGGCCGTTGTGATGCAGCCATTGCCACCATTCATCCCCAGAACTTTTTCATCGTCCCCAACTGACTCCCCACACAATTAAATCCAAAGTCCCCGTCCCCCAGCCCCTGGTAAGCTCTGTTCTACTTTTGTCTCTGTGCGTTTGCCCACAAGCGGTGGTGCCTCACGGCAGCGCAGAAATCCAGCCCCTGTTCTTCTGGGTCTGACGTATTTCACCCTACGTCACGCCCTCGAGGTGCATCCATGTTGTGACATGTGTCATTCATCCTGCGTTTGCATCCATCCATCTCCCTCGTGGGTGAACTCACAGCGGGGATACTTCAGTCTCCCAGAATCACGACTCTGGGGGGCCCTTGCCACCCTGTCTTTAAAACCTTTAATGGCTCTGCACCTGACTGAATGACACCTGTATGTGTGGGAGAATCAGTTTCTTATATATATATATATATATGTATGTGTATATATATGTATGTATGTGTATATATATGTATGTATGTGTATATACACATATGTGTATTTTAAGTTTATTTATTTTTGAGAAAGAGAGAGAGAGCACGAGCAGAGTAGGGGCAGAGAGAATGAGAAAGAGACAGAGAGAGGAAAGAGAATCCCAAGCAGGCTCTGCACTGTCAGCACAGAGCCCAACGTGGGGCTCAAACTCACAACCCGTGAGATCAGGACCTGAGCTGAAACCAAGAGTCAGATGCTTACCCGACTAAGCCCCCCAGGCGCCCCAGGATCAGCCTTTTCTAACATGAATATTTAGCTGTTTTGTTTTCCCTCCCTTTTCTCAGAGGTTTGGGATATAGTCCACCCCACCCTCCATACCCCCACCACCTGCCGGAAACTGGGAGATTAAATCTTCCATGTCACTGAAGAAAAGGAAAGTGTTTTGGTCACCAAGGATTTGGGCTGTCGAGCTCTTAAGTCAAAAAGGTCCATGTTGAAGAACTAGAGATGGAGGGTAATGGACTGGGGGACTGGGTGGGTGTGGGTCGGGGGGGAGAGCAGAGATCCACAGGCCCATGAGGGGAGTGGCCGCTGCTCAGAGACCTGGCTGCAAGGTGCACCCGGAAGCCCAAAAACCCAAGCGTAGGGCTCTGCTCAGCCGCCCCGCAGGCTGAGAGACCCACATCCTGCCAGTCCCGACCTGCTGAATTCCTACGATACGCAGGAGAAAATGAGGTGGGCTTTCCGAGACAGCATCACACTCCAGTTACGGAGCCTTCAGTTTTGCAGGACCCTGTGAAGGAAACATCTGCATTCAAACATTGCCAGCCAGCGTGCACATTATTTTAATATGAATAGAAATGTTAGATGTCCCACAGGCTTCAGGAAGTAAAAGTAAAAAGCATGATTTTCAAAGTAAAATGTTGTAAGAATGTTTCCTCCCGGGGCCCCCCGGGTGGCTCAGGGAGTTAAGCATCCAGCTTTGGCTCAGGTCATGATCTCACGGTTCATGGGTTCAAGCCCCACATTGGGCTCTGTGCTGATAGCTCGGAGCCTGGGACCTGCTTTGGATTCTGTGTCTCCCTCACTCTCTACTTCTCCTCCACTCATGCCCTGTCTCTCTCTTTCTCTCTCAAAAATGAATAAACATTAAAAAAAGAAAAAAGAATGTTTCCTCCTGCTGTGGACTCAGGTTGATTTAAAGTGCCTTTGTGCCTTCTCCCTGTGGATCCCTGCCCCTGCCCCGGGGCCTCTGCAGATCAAATATGCCAGCAGCTGGTATTGTAGCCCAGCACCACCCACACCAAAAGCCATTATCTTGCCATCATTAAGAGAGATGAGGCCTTGCTGTTTGCTGCTGTCCCCTCCCAATCCCCCAGGACCACACGGAAGTCTATTTGGATAATAACAGCCCCAAGTGACTCTGCACTGAGTATTTTTTCCGTTCTCTTATTTATGAAATGTGCAGCTGGGAAAAAGAAATGGTCTCGCCACAGAAGCTTACGATGTTAGAAGCTGAATTCAGTCTTTCTGGGAGTGAGAGGTGAGGATAGGGTTGAAGATTGTCTAGTACAAATTAAACTTGGTCCTGGAGCAGAATTCCTCAGAACAAATTGTTTACTTATTACGTATTATTTTCTTAGTAAGCACATCCAAAAATACAGAAGTGCCGTTTCCCTTTTTTTTAAAAAAATTTTTTTTTTTTTTGTTACTAAAAATACTGTATTTGGAGTGCTAGGGCATCAGGGTGTGGACAAAATCATGTTTTTCTCTGAAACTTTGGGGACTAACTCTTAAGAATGTGGAGGGAAGTAGTCACTGACACGTCGTGAGGTGGGGGAAATGCAGGGTGTAAGACTCTCTGAGAGCATTGGGCAGAATCCATCATAATTTATTCCACGTCTGTACAGAATAGTAACAAAAGACTGGAGAGAACTTAAACAGACTGTCGTATCCATCCATATGACAGACCCATACAGAGCCGTTAGTGAGAAGAACGGATGGTTAATAGTGATGAAAAGTGAGCTCTTTACTGAATAGTTACCATAACGCAGACATTTTTATAAGCGCTTTCCACATTGTTAGTGTCTCTCATCTTGACTACAATCCTGTTAGGTATTCCTATGCTATGCCCACTTTAAGGACACAGAAACTAAAACATAAAGAGCTAAAGTAATTGCTCACAGGCACACAGCTCGTAAATGACAGGGCTCCAGGCTTCAGAATCCAATATCTCTGTCTCTGCACTCGAAGCATTTCTCCATGTGTCGTGAAAGGGCCTCTCTCTATAGGTCTCAGTAAGTGGGTACAGAACAGTGTGCATAACACGCTACCATTTGCATAAAAAGGGGAAACACATATACACGTTTATGTACGTGCAGCGCCATGCTGTCCAGTAGAACTTCCTGTGGTGGTAAGAATGTTCTAGATCTGCACTGCCCAATACAGTAGCCACTAGCCAGCCACTTGTGGATCTTGAGCCCTTGAAAGGTGGCTAATATGACTGAGAAACTGGATTTTAAGCTTTATTGCATTTGGGGGCACTTGGGTGGCTCAGTCAGTTAAGGATCCGACTTCGGCTCAGGTCATGATCTTGTGGTTCGTGAGTTTGAGCCTCGCATCGGGCTTTCTGCTCTCAGCTCAGAGCCTGCTTTGGATCCTCTGTCTCCCTCTCTCTGCCCCTCCCCTCTCCCCCTGCTCAAAAATAAAAGAACCTTTTTTTTTTTCCTTTTCTTATAAAATATTCAGTTTTAACCAATTTAGCCACATGTGGCTAGTGGCTGTTGTATTGGACAGTGTAGGATAGGATATTCATGAAAGAATGCAGAAGAAGCTGGTAAGAGATTATTTAATCTTACAGTGCTCACACTCTACCTTACAAAAACCTTCTACAGGGGGCTTGGGTGGCTCAGTTGGTTAAGCGTCCAACTTCAGCTCAGGTCATGATCTCATGATTTGTGGGTTTGAGCCCCACACCAGGCTCTGAGCTGACAGAGCCTTGAGCCTGCTTTGGATTCTGTCTCCCTCTCTCTCTGCCCCCACCCTGCTCACGCTCTGTCTCTCTCGGTCTCTCAAAAATAAATAAATATTTTTTTTAAAAAAAACCTTCTACAGAAAGCTTTAGCTAAAAGAGCAGAGCCCATAACTGGTCGTTTCACAACCACTGATAGGATCTAATCAGTTCATTGGAAAGATGAGGAAACTAGAAGCCAGAGAAGTCATTTACCTGAAGTCACAGTCATGTAGCTGCTTTCTTGACAGAGAAAGATCCAGGCCTAGGAGCTGGTCAAAATTTGGATTTGTTCTTTCGAGTCATGCACATTTTGGTTTGCCAGGGCTCGTTCAGTCTGAGTATCAGCTCAAAAAACAAAACAAAACAGACTATGTCTCCTGTGTTCCCAGAATTCCATGGGAGTCGTGTGCATGACCTGCTCGTTCTCAGACCACAGCAGGCCTCCTCCGCAGCCCAGACTCACCGCTTGTCTCGCCCTGCCTGCTCCACTCTATGTGGTGACCCATTCGGGACCAGGGACCGTGCCTCATTATGTCTGTCTGTCCCTCAGCACTTACACATAGTGGGGCTCAATGAACATTTGCCGGCCATAATTGCAGATTCAACAGCAATGGTTTGGGCTCTACTTCCAGCCTAGAGTTGACCCATGAATGCAGGTAGTTCATGAGAAGGTCTTCCGACATGTCCTTGGTGACTGGTACATGTAGATAAACTCTCAGGTAGAAGGCTGGGCTTCAGGGCTGCTAACAGATTACAGAGCCTGAAAAGTGGGTCATTGGGCAATTCTAGGAGGAATGGAACTTAGAGAGCTACAACTAATCATCACCTTTTTAAGAAAAAGTAAGCTAAAAGGATAAGGGAAATTAATAAAAATGGGGTAATCAACTCAACCAAAAGGCAAGAGAGGAAAGGAGGGGAGGAAAACTCCAGAGAAGTGTTTCTCCAAAGTTCTGGAATATGGTCTGGGCCTGGGGAATAGAACATGGCAGAGAATCATTCGGGAACCAGGTTGAGGGCTAGAGAGAAGATGTGCTCACGGAGGTTGTAGAAGAACCCAAGTTCCCATGCTGAGCCAGTGCATTTCATCTTCCCTTTGGCCATATTGGCCATTGAGCGGCTGGGTGGGCCAGGAATGGAGTGCCGACACGGCGTGGACCCAGCGAGACGGCTAGCAGGGCACTTGTGGTGAAACCAAACCAGGTGTCACCATGCCGAGGCCAGAGAACCTCGAGAAGGAAAAGTCACAGTGTTTGCTTAAATGAAGAAGAAGGAAGGAAGCAAAGGAGGAAGCAAGAAAGATGTAGCTCCAGCCACTCTTCTGATCCCAACATCGTTTTGGTTCACCTCCAGAGAGAGGTTGTACAGTATCGGCCTACGCATCTCTGAAGACTCGGCAGAGGATATTCCTGCTGACATTGTCCCCGTAAGGTACTCATTTGATCCCCACCACATAGAGCAAAGCGCTGTTCTTCTTGGACTTGCTACTTTGATCTACTCTTTTCCAGGTCTCAAACCTTCGATTCCTTCCACAGGAATAAAGAGCGGGAAGAATCATTTAAAAAAGTAAACGGTTCCTCTAAATGTAATTCAGTTCCAAGTAAAATCCCACAGCATTTCTTTATTCTGGAACGTAAAATAATTAAAAATTCACCCAGAAGAATAAACAGGTAAGAATAGCCAAGAACGTTTTGAGGAAGTAATGATGAGGGAAGGCATGGCTGCCCAACATGATTAGAAGTATACCATGCAGGTGTAGTAGATAAGGTCCCTGCTTCATTACCCATTTTCACCCATCGTAGGTATTCCAGAACCGATAACATGAACAGTGAAAACAGACCTGAACATGGAACAGACCCATGTTTAAGAGTATAAAAGACATTTAGTTGACTACCTGGAATAGGGTCATATTTTTAAAATCTTAAAGGCAAACAGGAGTCTTCATACTTGATTTGGGAGATGATTAGCCATATAACAGAGAAATAAGTGATTAAAGCAATAACATGAATAGGATCAGAAGAGCAAAGGAGTTCCAAGGAACCCCCAGGTACTTGCTTGAGGAACCGAAGGTTGATTTCCATTCTCTCCTTTGCAACAGTTTTTGAAAGAAATAACTAATCTCAGATGTTCTGATCCACCCAAAATTTCATGGATTATAGTGCAATAGTGTTCATTTTGTTCCTATGTCTGTAGTTCGGGCCTGACCCCTCTCTGCCGCACCACGTCTAGGGCCTCTGCCCTGGGTATGGGCTTCCACACACCTCAGGCGCCTCAGGACTCCTGGAGAGATTGTTCTGAGAGTCCTCAGTAAAAGTTCAAGGCTTCTTGTGCCCTAGCCTTGCAGACTCCACATGTCACTTCCTCTGTATTCAAGCAAATTATTTAGGCCAGTCTGGATTAAGAGAAGAATTAGACCCTCACCTCTCAGTTGGAAGGTTTCAGGCAATCTGTGGCTGCCTTTCATCTGTCACCTAAAGAAAAAGAAACTTAAGGTCTCTAGCCTGCCCCTTTCTAGCAAGATTCTTTTTTGTTTTAATGTTTATTTATTTTTGAGAAGAGACAGACCATGAGCTGGGGAGGGGCAGGAAGAAAGGGATACACAGAATCTGAAGCACGGTCCAGGCTCCAAGCTGTCAGCACAGAGCCCGACGCAGGCTTGAACTCATGAACCACAAGATCATGACTTGAGCTGAAGTCAGACGCTTCACTGACTGAACCACCCAGGCACCCCTCTAGCAACTTCTTAATTGCATCTTCCTTCTTCTGCACAGCCACCATTTTGGGGGGAAAAACAATGTTTTGAGGATCTGTTCTGCAAAGAAACATACAATTATTAGGGCTCATATTCATTCATTACCTTGGAATCCGCATTGGCCTATTTAGTATATAAGTGATGTCATTAATATTTTTAATAACATGTATTATTTTTCCTAACTGCAAAAGTAATACACAGTCGCTGTAGAAAAAGTTGGAAAACACAAAAAGAAGATGGGGAATTAAGCTAGATGTCATCCTACTTAACTTGGCCTGTTGAAATCTGTTTTGGATTTTGACTCTCTCCATTTGTTATTCCGTCCTCCCAGATTACCTCAAAGCCAGTGACCATTGGGAAAAGTGTAGAACCAGTCCTCTAGACTGACATTTGACACTAATAACTAGTGAGAAACATCAAGTATCTAGAACAAATTGCATATAGCAGACCCATCAAACCCCAGAACTTCGGGGCACCAGGGGAGCTCAGTCGGTTAAGCGTCCGACTTCGGCTCAGGTCATGGTCTTGCAGTTCATGAGTTAGAGCCCCACATTGGGCTCTGTGCTGACAGCTCAGAACCTGGAACCTGCTTCAGATTCTGTGTCTCCCTCACTCTCTGCCCCTCCCCTGCTCATGCTCCCTCTCTGTGTCTCTCAAAAAATAAATAAACATTAAAAAAATTTAAAAGAATATATTCCAGATCTTAGTGGTTTGCTATATGTGTGTGTGTGTATATATAGATGCTTTTAATTTTTGTTATACAGAAACTTAATTTTATATCATCAGTTTTCTCAGTCCCTTCTTTTATACTTTTAGCATTTTGTGCCTTACATGGCTTTCTTTCCCTCAAGGGTACAAACCTATTCATCTAGATTCTAATAATGTTTAATTTTGGCTTTGAAATTTAGCCATCTGGAACTTATCTCCAGACAACTAATGTCCGAGAGAAGGGAAACTCATGAGGTGACCTCCCTGATCACCAGCCTTCTGCTTGGGAACAGTTTTCATGTCACAGTATGGGAAGCAGGGGTGGGATCCGAACATAGCAGTCCCACCGAGCTGAAGGGGACAGCCATCGGTGGCAGCCAAAACAGCAATGTCCTAGGGGATGAGGCATCAGAAAGGAAAAAGCCGTGCAGAGAAGGGCCCCATGTGGTCTCTATGTGAGTCACCATGTGTCCGCGACTATGGGCTGTGCTGTCCCTGTGTGGGGCCAGACTCCTGGGGTTTACCAGATGGCCTGAGATTGGAACAGAGGTACTAGAATTGGATGGTGTAGACATCTACCCAACGCAAGGAATGAACCCCAGACCCATGTGCAGGGAAGGAAGTGTAGACTGTATTTGTTGTGATTTCACATGCTCACTTACATGTGCATATATATGCTCTCTATTGTTTTTCCCACCAAGTCTTCTGAATAAGCTTGGTCTTCCCAGGGCTCTTCCTGCACATGCTGGACCCTAGTGAAAAATGAGCTTTTGTTCTGTGTGATCTATAAATTGTTACACCCCTCCCCCCACCAGAAAAACTGGTCTGATGCTACAGCTGTAATAATAAAGACGTATCAAAAAAGAGTATCAGAGATGTCCTAGGAATGAGGATATTTAGGTCACCATGTGCCTAAGACATCTAGTTCCTGCAGTAGTGGACAGACTGCATTTTCTCTTTTAATGTTTAACTGAATTATAGTTGACATACGACATTATATTAGTTTCAGACATACAACAGTGATTCAACATGTATATACATTACTAAATGCTCACCACGATAAGTGTTTTACTATCTGTCACCATACAGCGTTATTACAATATTATTGACTATATTCCAGATGCTGTACTTTTCATCCCTGTAACTTACTCATTTTATAACTGGAAGTTTGTACCTATTAATCCTCTTTATCTATTTTGCCCATCTCCCCACCCCTTCCACAGTGGCAACCACCAGTTTATTCCTTATATTTATGAGTCTGTTTCTGTTTTTTTATTTGTTCCTACATTTTGGTTTTTTTTTTATATCCCACATGTAAGTGAAATCATATGATGTCTGTCTTACTCTGTCTGGCTTATTTCACTTAGAATAATGCTCTGTAGGTTCTTGCTATCACAGACAGCAAGATTTCATTCATTTTTATGGCTGAATAATCTCTCTCTCTCTCTCTCTCTCTCTCTCTCTGTGTGTGCGTGTGTGTGTATGTGTGAGAGAGAGAGAGAGATCTTCTTTATCCATTCATCAATCAGTGGACACTTTGCTTCTGTATCTTGGCAATTGTATTTAATGCTGCCATAATCCTAGGAAGGAGTGCATACATATTTTCAAATTGGTGTTTTTATTCTCTTTGGGTATAGACCCAGAAGTGGAATTCTTGGATCATATGGTATTTCCATTCTTAATTTTTTGAGGAACCTCCATACTTTTTTTTATAGTGGCTGCACCAATTTACATTCCCCCTAGCAGTACATGAGGGTTCCCTCTTCTCTACATCCTTGCTAATGCCTGTTATTTCTTGCCTTTTTGATACCAGCCACTCTGACTGGTATGAGGTGCTCTCTCACTGGTTTTGATTTGCATTTCCCTGATGATGAGTGATGTTGAGCATCTTTTCATGTATCTATGGACCATCTGTATGGTTTTGTGGCTTCTTTCGAAAAATTCCCATTCAGGCCCTCTGCCCATTTTTTAATTGGATTGATTGCCATTTTGTTTTATTTTGTTTTGGTGTTGAGTTATAGGAGTTCTTTGTATACTTTGGATATTAACCCCTTATCAGATATGTCGTTTGCAAATATCCTCTCCCAGTCAGTAGGCTGCCTCTTCATTTTGTTCATGATTTCCGGCACTGCAAAAACTTTTTAGTTTGATGCAGTCCCATTGTTTATTGTTTTTGCTTTTGTTGCCCTTCCCTGAGTAGATAGATGCAAAAAAATATTGCCAAGTCTGATGTTGAAGAGTTTATTGCCTATTTTCTTTTAGGGGTTTAATGGTCTCAAGTCTTTTATTTAGGTCTTTAATCCGTTTTGAGTTTATCGTTGTGTATGGTATAAGAAAGTTGTCCAGTTTCATTCTTTTGCATGTAGCTCTCCAGGTTTTCCAGCACTGTTTATTGAACAGACTATCTTTTCCTGATTGTATATTCTCACCTTCTTTGTTGTAGACTGACCATATAAGCGTGGGTTTATTTCTGGGCTCTTTATTCTCTTCCATTGATCTACATGCCTACTTTGGTGCCTGTACCGTACTGTTTGATTACTACAGGTTTATAGTATATCTAGAAATCCGGGATTGTGATATCCCCATCCTTGTTCTTCTTTCTCAAGATAACGTTGGCTATCCAGGGTCTTTTGTGGTTCCTACAAATTTTCAGATTATTCTAGTTCTGTGAAAAACGCTCTTGGTATTTTTTTTAATGTTTATTTATTTTGAGAGAGAGAGAGAAAGAGAGAGAGACTGCGAGCAGGAGAGGGCCAGGGAGAGAGGGGGAGAGAGAGAATCCTAAGCAGGCTCCAAGCTGTCAGCTCAGAGCCCGACTCAGGGGGACCATGAGATCATGACCTGAGCTGAAGTCAAGAGTTGGACGCTTAACCGCCTGAGCCACCCAGGCACCCCAACACTTTTCTTAAGAATGTGAGGTGGTTGTAGCTGCACCCATGGGGGTACACGTGTAGGGAAGGGGTCGGCCCTTGGCCAGGTAGAACAGGAGGTGGCAGGTGTCTCGAGGGGCTCTGTCTGGGGCTCATCTGTGATGTGGGTTGTGGTCAGGCTAGAACGGAATATGTTTTGTAGTTGGGGGTCTACTTTCCGAGAATGGAGGGCGCCGTGACCTAGAAGAACAAAGAGTTAGGGCCAAGTGCACACTCCTCTGAGTTTGTCTGTAGAAGTGTGGCTTGGGGCAGGGTTGGGGGGGTTTTGAACAGATACGTTTCACTTTCATAATTTTCTTACTTCCAGTTAGGTATAACCTTCTTTTCTGCTTCAAGAAGTCCATGTAACATTTTGTGTAAGGCTGCTTTAGTGGTAATGAACTCCTTAGCCTGTTTTGTCTGGGAAGCTCTCTCCCCCCCTCACTTCTGAATGATAACTTTGCAGGTAGAGAATCCTTGGTCATAGGGTTTTTGTTTTTTTTTCTTTCAGCACTTTGAATATGTCCTGCCTCTCCCTTCCAGCCTGATTCCAATTACAGAATGGGATTTTTCCCGTATGTTACTGTTTTTTTTCCTGCTGCCTCACGATTCTCCTTTTCTTTAAATTTAGCTGTTGCCGTTTTCATTATTATGTGTCTTGGTGTGAACTTCTTGGGTTCATCTTTTGGGGGGCGCTCTGTGATTCCGGGACCTGGATGTCCATTTCCTTCCCCAGGTTAGGGAAGTTTGCAGCTGTTTTTTCTTCAAATATGTTGTCCGACCCTTTCTTTCTTCTTCTAGGACCCCTGTAAGGCAGGTATTAGTATGCTTAATGTTGTCACAGAGGTTTCTTAACTTACTCTCATTTGTTTCATTATATATATTTGTTTCATTTTATATATGTATATATACATATATGTATGTATGTATGTATATAGGCACCACTTGGGTGTATGGGTCTGCAGGGGAACGCAGGACGGGGCGAGCAGTGCTTGCATAGTAGATGGCGAGTATCAGAGCTGGCTGCCCCTCCCCCGGGGCCAGCTAGGCCGAAGGAGGGCCAGAACACACCTCCATTACCAGAGGAAGTTCCTACACATCTGCTCTTCTGGCAAACACTTTTAAAATTCATAAACCCCCTTCCACTATAACCCAGGTGCTTTTCAAACTGCTGCCTCTGTGCTGGGTCTCCAGTCCAGTGGGAACAGCGCACCGACCCCTTAAGAGTGGAGCCTCCATTTCCTCTAGCCGTCGGGCTCCCAGATTTAAGTCCCACTGAGTTTCAGAGCCGGATGTTATGGGGGCTCATCTTATGGGGCAGGGGGGTACCAGATGTGGGGCTTGATCCCCCCACCCCCCAGAGAGGACCTCCGTACCTGTGACAGCCCTCCCGCTTGTGGGTCACTGCAGGTGGGGGGTTTGGTTCCCAACAGTGTCTCTGCCCCTCCCCCCTTCTCACTGTGGCTTTTTCTTTCATCTTGAGCTGTGGAAGGGCTGTTCTGTCGGTTTTCAGGCTGTTTTCAGAGGGAGGTGCACACCCAGGATTCTATTCTGCCGTCTTCCTGAAAGCCTTGCGGGTTTTTGTCTTTTTACCTTTTTTAAAACTTTTCTGTTCGGTGCACACAGAGTCGCCCCATTCGTAGAAGTCTCCCGGAGGAACCTAGAGAGCCTCCGAAGAGAGTCGGGAGCGGTGGGAATGGGGTCGGGCCGTGGCCCCGGCGGAGTCCAGCACAGGGTGTGCTCCACAGCTTCTCTCTCTGGTGGTGGATGTTTTAGCCAAACGTTGGCGTTGCCAGGCAACACAAGGCAAATGACAGGAACCTTCTAGAAGCAAATGCTGTAGATGGTTGGATTTTGTCCCACTGTGTAATTTAGGAGTGCTGCCTGCACATAGAACTTTGTCTAGAGTCTCAGCCATCGGAGTCGTCTTGGGTATTCTCATGTAAATACTCTCCAGTGTATTCACTTTTCTCAAATGACTTTTGCTGTTCCGAGGACAAAATTGTGTATCTTACAAAATTTTCTTCTGAGCGTTCATAGAAACTTATCTTGGAGATGTTTGGATTGCTACTTTTTATATCTATATCCATCTATATCTCTTCCTATCTTTCTGTCTCTGTCTATGTCTGAGATTTCCTTTCCCCGGAATTCTCTTCTACTCAGAAATATCTCTAAGGTATTTATATCCCAGAGAAAGTTAATTTGCACCTTGTAATTAACCATTTTCCCTGGAGAGATAATTAGCATGTTTCTTTCGGTTGTTGCTTTGCTTCCCCCCGCCACCCCGGTAAATCTTACAGTAGATAAAATCCAGAAAGCGTGCTTCCTTTTTAACAGCCACAAGTCAGTTCCTGAAGATGATCAGAGTCAGTCTTCCTCCCTCGCCCCCCCCCACTTTTTTACTGAGCTAGAACGTACAAGCATACAGTGTGATGAACTTGCATGAAGACACCCGTATAATCAGCATCCAGGTCCAGAAACACAGCAGTGCCAGCACCCCAGAATCCTCTGTATACTCTCTTCCTGTTGCTGACTTCCGGTCAAGGATAACAATCATCCTAGTCAATTTTTTTCAGGAATAAATGGCAAAGAAAGTGATGGACGGTATACCTGGTTATTTTTAAAATGCCTTGTTGATTGCTTTCTGTTTTTCCTCTTAGTTATTCTTTTGAGGAACCCCTAGGAATTCAGCTGAATGATGATTGGAAAGAGGAAGAGACCGTATTAACCAACACCTCCTGGTGTATTTGTATTATTATCCTTGGTTTTTGTCCTAAGTTAGAGGTTCATCTGTGGGCATTGAGCACCAGCTCAGCAAGAATCAGCTCCCACCATTCCATCCCCCAACCTCCTCCACCCCACCGGGCCAAGCCAATCCTGATCCTCCCTAACCAAAAATAGGCTTTTCATATTCACACCCCCCTCCCCATTTAGGGGTAGAACCTGGAATCAGTCCTTGCTTGGTTCCTGGGCTTCTCAGGATTGGCCAGCCAGCCACGCCCAATAGGCTGTTGTCCTTCTGCCTGTCACCCAGTGCTTGGGTCCTGTCCATCTTCCTCCTGTGGCTGCTGTGTCCTCCATCCCTGGTTCCTGCAACAGTTCTGTGTCTTAACCCGTTTCCCTGGGACCCACACACCCTGCCTAGCTGCCCTCCACGTGAAAAGCATGAGCACTGTCGAAGCGTGGCACAGCGCACCAGCTAACTCCCCACTCACTAAAACATATCGCAGAGCTTCCCAAACTACAACTCAGTGAGCAACGATGGCGATAGCAACCCTTGAGATTTGTGCGGTGCTCTACATCATCTTACACGAGGCATCATAAATGTACACTTGTTCTTAATTGTTCCACCAGTTGCGCTGAGTTGGGAATTGTCAATACTCTCATTCAAATAGAGTTCCGATTTCAGGGGCGCCTAGGTGGCTGGTCGGTTAGGCGTCTGACTTCGGCTCAGGTCATGATCTCACGGTTTGTGAGTTCAAGCCCTGTGTCAGGCTCTGTGCTGACAGCTCAGAGCCTGGAGCCTACTTCAGATTCTGTCTCCCTTTCTCTCTGTCCCTCCATTGCTTGTGCTCTCTGTCTGTCTGTCTCAAAAATAAATAAACGTAAAAAATTTTAAAAACAAAGAATTACGATTTCAGATGACACTCGGCACTGGAGTTGAGGTCGTTCCCCTTTACCCTGAGAAGGGTCAAGTTTTTACCTGACAGTCATGTTCTTGGAATGAGTGTAGTGCTACCGATCATACCTGGTTGTCTTCCGTCTGCCAGTGTCAGAATAGCTCAGAGTCTCAAACATGGCAGGTGTGGGTTACATGAAAGAGAAGCATCTTCTGACCTGGACGTTGGATTCGATAACTTGACTACACTTTGGAATTTGCATAGTTCCGTATCTTTTTAAAGACACTTATATGGTGTCAGAGTGGTCTTGCTGCTGAAGCACCAGGGTCTGCTCTACAGCGTGTTCCCCGTTTCCGGAGAGACCTGCCTGCTGTGGTCCGGCTGGAAGCATCCGGGCTCTCTGAGCTCCCCTGAGGTTGTCTCAATGGATCTTTTTTCAACCCTGGTGTGATCTCACCAGATTTTAGTCTCAGTCTGTTGCTTGTTTGTATTTCTAGATCGAAAACTGTTCTTACATGGCACCGGTTAACTAAACTACCAGTTGCCATCTCGGTTCCATGAGACGAGATGACGGTGTTGCTCCTTCCGCTCTATTGGGCCTCTCACAACGCCTCTGAAGGTCGTGCAGATGCAGGAAACTGACATTTTTTATCACACACACACACACACAAAATGGCACAAGAGATAAGTGTGCCAAATGTTTTCACATTTTAGGAAATGAAAGATTTATCAAATCTTAAATGCTTTAGGCACCAAGAAAATTGGTGAAGAAAGGAAGGCAGAGAAGGTGGGAGAAAGAAGGAAGGAAGTGCAGCAAGGCATGACCACAGACCCGGAACTGGAGTCTGGCCCTGGCTCTGGCCCCAGAGATACTTCTTCCTGCCTCAGTTTCCTCATCTGCGCAGTGGGGTATGGGGTACAGCACTCCCTGCCACGTGTAGCTGTTCTGGGAATTAAATGAGCAGATGCCCAGGAACTGGCCCATCGTGGACAATCGATGTTACCACCCTCACCACCCCCATCTGGGGAGCTTTGTGCCCAACGGGGCTCCTGGGTAAGGGACTCCCATCTTGACCATTGAACGGTTGGCTTTCTAGTTCAAATGTGGCCTTTCTGACCGAAACACCACTTCTTACAGCCTCAGTTTCTTTTCCCAGAAAATGAGGGTATATGGAACATCGCCTTTCAGAGAGAGCACTACCGTGAGAGATGGGTTTGGAGATGGGGTCCCAGACGACCTCTTCGGGCCAAGGAAAGGAAGGGGGCTCGTGCTGACAGGAGCTGGGGCGCCTGGTTTCCCTGATGCTGGCGCTGCCCGGCCCGGCCCCGTGTTTCCACTTCCCAGGGCCGATGCGCACAGCTTCCTGTCCGAGCGCCTGAGCTTGGAGTGAACCGGCCAGGTCATGGCCCCCCGGCCGTGTCCTCCTCCTTTTTTTTTTATTTTAAACATACAGACCTCTTGAGAAAATATAAAATCCAGTGTTTCCCATTCCTGAAGCAGCATCCAGGCCCCATCAAGCAGCTCCAGGGTCTCCTGAGAGACTTTCTGAAGCCAAAACTCCAAGCAATCAGCTGTTGCACATCCAGCCTGGAAACTGGGACGGGGCATTCTGACTTGTGTGCGACACCGATGCGTGGCCGCTCTTTCCATTTGGTTGTGCCTGAGTCATGAAAACCAGGACAGAGAGCCATTATTATCGTCATGGGTTGCTCTCAGCCAGCTGTCCTTCCCCACATAAATGTACCTGCAAAGCAGACTGGAGAATCCGACGTTCCTGAAAGCCTGTGCTTCGGCGGGAGGTTCTCAGGTCTGCCTGGGTCACCCTGGACTCTGGCTAGAAGCCAGAAGAGGTTTGATAGAAAGGGCCATGGGGGGCCGGGGAGAGGATGGTGACTTGGCCTGCTGGAGCACTGCCATCCGGGTAAACCCTGCGTCTGACGTGCGACACCATCTCCTCCGGTCCCAGTGCCCTGGCTGTAAGATGAGGCATTTGACCTATGTCATCCCCAAAAGCCGAGCTTGCTCGAACTGATGCTGGGAAAATCTAGATAGAATGCTCAGACGAAATGATAAAAGCCATTTGCTTCCAAACCCCCCAGGAAACCGCATGGGAACTGTTACATTGTATTTTATTACACATGTCCGCCCACGTGTTCTTGGAAGCTTCTTTGACGCACACTTGAGGAAGCATTCCATGAAGTCCCCTCCCCTACTGCAATTCACCTTCCTGCCTTGTCCCTCTTTGCCCTTCCTCTCCTGTTGAAGTGCTGCTGGTGGTGCAGATGCCCCGCGTAGCCTCCGGGGCAGTCAGAGTGCGCTGCTGCCCGTTTGCGTGTGGTCTGGGCGGAGGGAAAGCCGCCTCTTGGCCATCTGTTCACCTTTGCCCACTTTGCTGACCGTGCTGGCTTCCCGCTTCCAGGGATGGGGTGTTCCGGGGGAGGAGGAGGACTTCCGTGGCGTCCCCAGGCCCCGGCGGCAGGAAGGAGCCCCACCCCTGCTCAAGTCCTCTTTCTTATTGCGCTTCAAGTGCTCAGAACCCAGACCTAACACTCAGCAAGGCCCTGGATGCGTACTCGTCTGCACTCCTTGCAGGGCCCCCTGTCCTGGGCTTTTTCAGCATTTAAGCAGCCACTAGATCAAACAAGGCGTTGAGGAAGTTAGCGGGCTTTAGAATCTGACGTTTCGTTTCGTTCGGGATGAGCTTCGGGAATCCAGAGAAGAAAAGCCCTGTTAGTGTGGAGCCTGGTCAGGGAGAAAGAGGCGGGTGGGTAACAGGTGTGAGGCTCTAAGAGGTGGACGTGTCCCAGGGCTGTCGGGGCCGGGGGACCTGCCCAGGAGCCGAGCCGTATAAAGTCAGATCCCAGATTCCCGATCACTCTTTACCAAGGAGCTACTGGGGCTCCAGCCTCTTCCAGAGGGGAAACCTCATAATTCTTGGGGATCTGGTGTTCTAACAAGGCTGCTGTTGAGCATAAAGGGTTTTCTCCCCCTGACAAGCCCTTCGCATTGTGGGGAGAAGAGGGGGTTAGCAGGAATAAGCCACGAGACCAGCCATATAGATTTTTAAGATCCTGTTTTGTCTTGGTCTGCCTGTTGTTAATTGGGGTCGTACATCATGATGATGATGGTGGTGATGATTCCTCCTTGACCAAATAAATCTGGGAAATGCCGGGGGGCATCCACAGCCAACTGAGTGGGCTAATTTGAGAATAAGATGTCTCTGAGCAGAAATTCCCCAGGGTTTTGAGCTCAGAAGGCTTTTTCTTTTTCATGCTACTCTGTGAATGGATTTGGGCGAGACACCAGGCCATTTCTGGTCCCCAAATTAATGGACCTTCCGGAGTCCTGGGTGGTTTCTTACCTTGCCTTCCTGCATCCCAGAGGCGGATACCTATCTTCGCACAGCCTCATCCACGTTCTCCAACTTTGCACAGTTTGGAGACTAATAGTGTTGCTTTTCCCTGCAGAACATCGATATCACCAATTTCAGCAGCAGCTGGAGTGATGGCTTGGCCTTCTGTGCTCTGCTCCACACCTACCTGCCTGCCCACATCCCATATCAGGAGCTGAACAGCCAGGAGAAAGTAAGTCACCTGCCCGGTCACCCCTGGTTACAGGCAGTCCCGTCATACCGGCTCATCCCAGTGAGAGTCCAGACGGAAATCAGGATATTGACTCCAGGCATAGCTAACTACCTAGTGTATGACGCAGCTCTAGGATCCCACCCTCAGTAAATACTTCTCAGCTTCCCCCACTAACTAGACAAAGGCCACGAAGACCAGTTTGCTGTGGCTGCCGAGAAGTCCCCATCACCCATTTTTTAAGAGAAAGCCCTGATGAAATTTCATCTTCAGGGTCTCAGGACCCTGGCCAGCATTTTCAAAGTCTTTTCCAGAGAACCAGAAAGCACCCCCGAAGATTTCCTGTCTCACATAAGCTTGGGAAACTGTATATTATGTCACTTTCTCAGAGCTCATTAGCATGGTGAGGACTTCAAGAAGCCCTTCGTTAAAGAAACCCGTGTGACTCTGTTTAACCCTGCAAAAATGAGAGCCACAGAATTGTTTTCCATTTAATTACCTATAACAAGAGTTGGCAAACTCCTGTTAAGGGCCAGATGGTAGATATGATGGGTCCACAGATCTCTGTTGCAGCTACTCACCTACCACAGTAGTGTCCGAGCAGCCGTAGATGAAATGCAAGGGCATGCTGCATTCCAATAAAACTTTACTGACAAAAACAGGCTGCAGGCCAGATTTGGTCCACGGGCGATAGCTTGCCAAATCCTGACCTAGAACATTCTACAAAGCCATATTCCCCAGAGTGTACTTCGGCAAATGCTGTTCTGGGCCCTGCACTCATTCTCTCAGTACGTATTTCTTGCCAAGCGTCATGCACAGAAGCAAAGACAACAGTAAACAATGTAGACCTGTTCTTTGCCCTCTGAAGTAGAGAGGCAGTCCACAAGTGAGTAGACCTACAACAAGTGACTCTATAAAGAAACTGCAGAAGCGCTACAGAGAAACCCCACACTGTGGCAGTAGCTGCAGCTGGGGCAGTGGAGTTGTGAACAGAAAGATCTAGAAAGATTCAAAGTCGGTCTTAGATATAGAATCAGCTGGACTTAGTAACTGATTGGTTGTGGGGGAGGACAAGAGGAAAAAGAGATGGCCCCACGTGTCTAGCCTGACAGACCATTTTTTAGATGGGGGTGGAGGAATAGAAATGCTGGAAAGTTCTGTTTTGATCATCCCACACTTGGACTTACATAAAGCCCAAGGAATGGTCATGACACTGATGGTGATAATAATTGAACAGACTGTGATTTTTTTTAGAGTGTGTGTTAGAGTTCTCCAGGGAAACAGAACTAATAGTGTGTGTGTGTGTGTTTGTGTGTGTGTGTGTGTGTGTGTGTGTGTACAAGAAAGTTGAATGCTACAGTGTGAATCTGAAGGCAATTTGCTAGCAGAAGTCTCTCTTCTTTGAAGGGAGAGAAGTCTTTTTCTGGTAAGACCTTCAGCTGATTGGGTAAGGCCCACCCACACTATGGTGGGTCCTTTGCTTTACCCAAAGTCTGCTGATTTAAATGTTAACCTCATTTTTAAAATACCACCACAGAAACATCTGGAATAATGGTTGGCCAAATATCTGGTACCATGACCTAGCCAAGTGGATACATAAAATTAACCATCACAGAGTGTATACAAATTTCAAGACATAAAATGTATGCGTGGTGCTTTGTTTATAGTCTGTGAAGCAGGCCGGACAGGACTATTAAACATTTGGGAAACAAAGAAAGTGTTCTGTTTTTAATCATATTAAGTCAGAAGTGTTCATGAAGTATGCAGTTTGCAACACCAGGCAGGCAGTTGGATACCAAATGTGGAGTGTGGAGGGGAGATCAGAGCTGGATTCAAGAGTTCCAGAGTCATCCGTCAGCAGGTAAGTGCTGCCTGACTGGACAGAAGTGATGGAAATGTTCTACATGTGTGCTGTCCGGTACGGTAGCCACCAGCCAACTGGGCTGTTAATGGAATGTGGCTTTAAATGACTGGAAAACAGGAGTTTTCATTTTAATTGCATTGAATTGAAACAGCCTCATGTCGAGCATGATGACTGTGTCAAACGGCAGGTATAGATGGTGTTTAAAGCCATGAGCGCGGAGATCGCCTCAGTCCTAGGTCCTCAGGGAGACTCGAATGAGAGACACCCTCCTGTGTTATCTCCTGTCCGGCCAGAGTTTCACTTCGGATGCTTATGTAAACAGATGTGGGGGTTTCCCACACCAAGCAATTAGGCGGTGGCAGCTGGGTGTCCCAAAGCGTAACTCCATTCTGACGCTGTCCACCTGGGGAGAGCATCGGGTCCCAAGGTTAAGGGCTCAGGCCCCGCGACTGCCTCCCCCCAACCTCAAACCCCAGTCACAACTCCAGATTGTGACCTGTGCTTCTAATTGATCGACTGTAAGTCAGAGGTCCCTGTGACCCCTTCCTTGGGTTTAGTTAATTTGCTAGACTGGCTCACAGAACTTACTAGGTTACCGGTTTATTACAAAGGATATTGAAGGACACTAACACCAGTCAGATGAGGAGACCCTTAGGGTGGGGTTCAGAAGGGTCCCGAACACAGGAGCTTCTGTCGCCTTGGACTTTGGGGTGCACCACCCTCCCAGCACATAGATGGATTCACCAACCAGGTGCTTTCTGAATCCCACCCTTTCAAGTTTTGTGGGAGCTTCATGACATAGGCTCAGTGGATTAAATCACTGGCCATCTGTGATTGAACTCAACATCCAGTCTGTCTCCTCTCCCTGAGGTTGGGGTCAGGGGTATGTGGGACCAACAGTTCATCCCTGTGCTCACGTGGCTGGTTGCTAGGACATCCTTAGGTGATCTGGGGGTTGGGGAAAAATCACCTCTTTAGCATAAACTCGAGTGTGGTTGGAAGGCATTTGTTATGAGTAACAAAAGACATCTATTTCAACTTGATTGTCCTGAAGCCATTTCTGGAACTGAGGACAAAAACCAAAGATCATAGCAACAGATGCCCCTCTGGCTCTTCTGTAGGAAATAAGGGTTTTAGGAGCTCTGTGCCAGGAACTGGGGACAAAGAGCAAATACATGTTTCTTACTAGAAGTCCCGGTATCATAGAGGCAGAGAGAAAAGGCTGACAGCCTCGAGGACCAGTGCCTGTTGTCTAGGTCGAGCATGAACCACCAAAGGGAATGAGGATGATGCAGTCAGAGAGGAGACGGGCCCGGGCAGCACAGGGGCCACGCCGCCTTTGATCGTGCCGCTCACATCCAGCAGTGACCTCCACGTCCATTCTCTTCCCTCCCTCTTCACTTTTCAGTCTCTGCCTTTTCCCTGTCATATGATGAAGATAATTGAGTAAAGAGGGGGCATAACACAACTCACAATAATCAGAGGCCCTCACTAGAGCTACAGTAAATAGGAGTCTGAGCACTTAGGAACTCACCACCTAAAACAGGAATCTTCCCGAAAATGCGGACTGGCTGTCTGCTGTCATGCAAAACATATCTGGGCTCTTTGTCCTAAGTCGCTACACAGCTGTTGGAGAAGAAGGACCCTAGAAGCATTTGCCTTCACACTTGAATCGTGAGCATTGCTTCCTTATGAAACCGTATTGTCTCGCTCCGAATGTCCGTGATGCCCACGTGGCCACGGCCAGCTGTCCGGTGACCTGCTGCAGATTTGGAAACAGCCAGACGCCACAGTTTACTCACTTCCTATCTTCCTTGTGGTACAGGGATGGGGATTTTCTCCACATAGGGTCAAATTTCTCCCCCTTAATCTAGGATGCTGTGGTCAGGGGGCACCCAGGTCACATTGTGGAAGCCTGCGGGACTGTGGGGTTAATGAGAGCCCAGGAAGTCCAGACAGCGTGAATCTGTCCCCACCCCCTTCTAGATGGAATGATGATACCATGGACATCTGACGTCAGTTTTAAATAGGGAATTTCTGACAAGGCTGTCTTCTGAGACATTAAAGAGCTACGAGTGACACGTTCTTTTCAGAGTGTCAGCCTGTGACACTTCCGCGTAGGCGACGCAGACTCAGGTGACAGAAGTGACAGAAGGGAGCATTTTCATGCCAGTGTCTGAAACAAAACAGTAACGTGAGAGGAGAAATTTTGGACTTGGGGTGCTTTCTGCAGTCCTGTTTCAGGTGAGACGCCCTGTCAGTGGGGCCAGTGACGGAGATCTCTACCTGGGGCTTACTGTCCTGGGTCTGGACGGTCTCTGGCCTGTGTGGGCAGAGCTAGGCCCAGGGAGGCCCTTCCTGGCTTCTGCCCTGGGCACACTCTCTGCTGCTCCCCCTACGTGGCCGTCTCACAGTAACAGTGTTGTGATGAAAGAGAATTAGATAACGGTGCTTGGTCATAATAATCTATGCAGCTTGGTCATAATAGTCTATGTAAGTGGACACTTAACACTGTCACTGGAACTGAAAACTGGTGGAGCATTTTGTTTTAGCATGTCATGTCATGTGCTAGGCTCCACGCCCATTGTGGGGCTGGAAGTCACAACCCTGAGATGAAGAATCACATGATCTACCAACTAAGCCAGCCAGCCTCCCCCACTCCATGTCATTTTCTAGAAAACAATTTGGCATCATATATCAAAAGCCATGACTTCTGGAAAACTGGTAGTGAACAGGGCTTACAAATCCCTTCTCCTCAAAACTAACCAAAAAGACCTTAAAATAAGGATAAAGGTTAGCACAAAATAGGAAATGGCTGCCCCAAGTTTGGGCTCAATTAAAGGAAGCCAGGAACCAGCTTTCAGCCCTCCTCAGCAGAACAGAGAATAATGTTACGGAATCAGGCATAAGGGTTCTAGCTCCTGCCCGTTAATTTCCCTTACTGTGGAGGAAGAGGGCTGGCGGCTTGGGCAAGCTGACTGCACATCAACAGCTTTCCCAGGCCTTGACCACAGGCTGGGAGAGGATGTGAATAGCCTCGTCCGAATGGTTCTCCGTGACCCGGTACCTCGAGCAGAGAGTCTGCTTCAGCGTCAGGGCGGAGCCCTCCATCTTCAGGAAGCAGCTGTGCACCCCAGGACAGAGGGCAGAGGCCATGAGGAAATGGAAAAACAGATAAAAATATGTAGAAAATCCAAATGTGGGGCGCCTGAGCAGTTCAGTTCGTTAAGCGTCTGCTTCTTGATTTCAACTCAGGTCATGATATCATTGTTCGTGAGATCAAGTCCCATGCTAGGCCCCCAAGCTGACAGCGAGGAACCTGCTTGGGATTCTCTCTCCTGCTCTCTCTTTGCTCCTCCTCAACTCATGCTCACTAGCGCGCGCTCTCTCTCTCTCGATATAAATAGATAAACTTAAGAAAAAAATCTCTCCCTCTCATGCACACATGTGCTCTCTCCAAAAAAATAAGTCTCAAAAAAAGGAAACAAATATAAAATTTTTTAAATGTGTTTTTTGTTTTTTGGGTTTTTTTTGGTAATTTATTTCTGAGAGAGAGAGAGAGACAGCATGAGCAGGGGGCGGTCAAAGAGAGATGGAGACACAGAATCCGAAACAGGCTCCAGGCTCCGAGCCAGCTGTCAGCACAGAGCCTGAAATGGGGCTCGAACCCACGAACCATGAGATCATGACCCGAGCCGAAGTCAGACGCTTTACCGACTGAGCCACCCAGGAGCCCCACAAATATAAAATTTTTTAAAAATCTAAATACATACAATCACAAAATTCTACTGGGGAACATAAAACATGAATACGTACAGAAACGTTACTCTCTCGATTATATTTAACACCATTGCATTTTACTATAATCCTAATGATTCTCCAGTGATTTATGGGGGGGAGGAGGCATGCTAATGTGACTCTAAGTTCATCCAGGTGAGGAAACATCAGAGAACAGCCAGAAAATGTCTCAAAAAGAAGCTACAATTTGCGGAACAGTGCCTTCAGAATTCCGGGGGGGAATGACATAGCATCCTAATTAAACAACTATTGATACACCAGAGAATATGTATGTCATGAATCGTGACAAAGTAAAAAATAACTGAACGAACATGAATGTAACCTTTGATAGAAACAATCAATAATGTCATTTTTAGCACCAATTACAACCTGTCAGCCTTTTTTTTCTTATACCAAAACTATTGTCTGAATATTTGGCATAAAATTCCAACTGTTTTATAATAGTAGATAATCTAGATGGGAGCGTCATTTAGTGCTCTTTTCTAACAAAAGCTATTTATTTTTATTTTTAACAGCTAGCTATTTTGAGTTGATAATTCTAGTCTCTGTCTTTTTAACCTAGAAAAGGAATCTCTTGTTGGCATTTGAAGCCGCTGAAAGTGTAGGCATCAAACCCAGCCTGGTAAGTATGCCGATTTTGTATCCTGGTGATATTTTATTCTACCTGTAGAAGAAAGAACCTTATGCTGTCTACTACACAGTCCCTTACAGGACATTAAAATCCATTTGCTGAAGATTTGTTGCCCATGATCCCTAACATGAAAATATCCAGTTGGTCTGACCACATATGATTAGAGTGTTTTCAAAGAATTCATTGTGGATAAATGTCATTTCTGGAAGCACAGTGTACTGAATTAGCATTTAAAAAAATTTTTTTTAATGTTTTATTTATTTCTGAGAGAGAGAAAGAGAGACAGCGTGAGCAGTGTAGAGTCAGAGAGAGAGGGAGACACAGAATCTGAAGCAGGCTCCAGGATCTGAGCTGTCAGCACAGAGCCCGACGCAGGGCTTGAACCCACGAACCGTGGGATCATGACCTGAGCTGAAGTTGGACGCTTAACTGACTGAGCCACCCAGGCGCCCCCGAATTAGCATTAAATCCCTCTCGAACTCTGATAAAATGTAATTTTAAAATTATCAAGCCGTAGTTGAGGTCTAAAAAAAAAAAATCACCAGATGTCATAAATTCAAAGGGAAGTGAAAACCAGAACCATGAGACGTGAGCGAGACTGTGACAACATCAGCTGTAGGCTCGGGGGTGTTGGGGAGGGCTCACAGGAAATGGGTGCCGAATGCGTATAGGTGTTATTTAAATGCGGACACAGGAACAAGAAACCAGGCTCTGAGTTCCCATAAACAGGACATCAGTACTGAGACCCATGCACAAAACCAAGGCTCACAAAGGAATGAGCTTCTCAGTGAAAGGGAAAATAAAAAACTCTGCCTGCCAGTCTAGAGAGGTTATAAGGAGGCTTGTCTCCACTTGAGTTTTTTCCCTTTCTTTTCTTTTTTAAAAAGGAAAATCTATAAGAAAAGAAAACTGGGCCAAGTAAGGTTTGCAATCCAAATGTATAATATCTGTGCTGCAGGAATCCCCTGCAGTTTATTCTGTGTGAGACAGGAAGCTCCTGGCCTAGTATAACGACCACTGAGAATACGCTCACAATCCGAAATTACAAAGCACTCAAGAAAATGAACTCACTGAGCTAGTCAGTAGACACAGCAAACAAGAAGATGATCTACCAGAACTTGGGATAATAAAACAATAAGAAAGAAACGATGGAAGACTATGTTTATGCATATTAAAGAGATGAAAGAGGGGGGCGCCTGGGTGGCTCAGTTGGTTAAGCATCCAACTCTTCATTTCGGCTCAGGTCGTGATCTCATGGTTCCTGAGATTGAGCCCTGCATAGGGCTCCGTGCTGAGAATGCAGAGCCTGCTTGGGATTCTCTCTCCTTCTCTCTGCTCCTCCCCTGCTCATCTTTCTCTCTCAAATAATTTTTTTTAAAAAATCATAAGGAAGAAGCATAGTACTATTAAAAAAAAGATTTGGGAAAAGATTCAAATGAAACTTGTAGAAGTAAAAATTAGGAATTAAAAAAACCCCAGTCAGGTTGAAAAACTGATTAGATAAACCAGAAGAGAGAACTACGGGACTGGAAAATAGAACTAAGGAGGTTATCCAGAACATAAATCAGAGATTTAAAAAATGGAAAATACTGAAGCGCCTGGGGGGCTGTCGGTTGAGCGTCTGACTTTGGCTTAGGTCATGATCTCACAGTTCGTGGGTTTGAGCCGTGTGTCAGGCTCTGTGCTGACAGCTCAGAGCCTAGAGCCTGCTTCCGACTCTGTGTGTCCCTCTTTCTCTGCCCCACCCCCCCGCTCATGATTTGTCTCTCTCTCTCTCAAAAATAAATGATGTTAAAAATTTTTTAATAAAAAATGGAAACTATAATAGGATTTATTAGTTAGTATGTATTCAAATTCAAGAAATGGAAAACCCAACTAACAGTTGCTTAAACCATAAAGATGTTAATTTTATTTTTTACTGAGAAGTCCAGAAGCAGTTTCAGGATTGGTTCACTACTCAGTGTTACAATCAAGGACCTCAGAGTCTGTTTTGTCTACACTCTACCATCTTTAATCTGTTGTCTCATTGTCCCCAAGTCCTCTGTGGCTGAACATGGCTGCTGAGCTCCAGACTTCACTCCCACCTGTAGGGCAGGAAGGGGAGTGAGATGGATTAGAGCAAGTGCCTCACATCTTCCCCCTTTGACAAGGAAATCAAAAGTCTTCCCAGAGTCCCTGCAGCTCGCTGGCAGTGCTCTGTTACGTGGCCACCCCGGCTGTAAGGGAATTTGAGAAAGTAAACAGTGCATGTTCTCCATTAGCTGGAAACCTACAAGGGAGAGAGAGGTTGGGAACGACTATCAGATTAGCCAACTGATAGTGTCTGTCACTGACCTTATGAGAATGGAAGATAAAATCAGACAATTGCCAAGTCCCATGGCCAGTGGGAATTCCAGAAGAGGAAAGAAAGAGTGGGAGAGAAAATATTTGAAGAAATGGTGCCTGAAATTTTTCCAGAATGATGAAAGACCACAGATTCTCAATGAATCTCTCACAAGATGAATAATACTAAATACCTCTTTAGACACATCATAACGGAAGGAACTGCATAAAAAGTAAAATGAGGACAGGAAATCTATAAATAATTTCTACTAACCAATAATAAAAAGACACCTTAGTAGAAAATTATCAAAGGCTAGAAAAGGCAACTCATGCATGTCTAATAAACATTTAAAAATATGGTCACTCTCATCAGTGATGGGGAAAATCCAAGTGGAAATAACAGTGAGACACAGTTCTGTAACCACCGGAGTATGAAAGGAGTTTTGAGGGGCGCCTGGGTGGCTTAGTCGGGTAAGCGTCCGACTTTCGCTTAGGTCATGATCTCGCAGTTGGTGGGTTCAAGCCCCGCGTCGGACTCTGTGCTGACAGCCAGCTCAGAGCCTGGAGCCTGTTTCAGAGTTTGTGATTCCCTCTCTCTCTGACCCTCCCCTGCTCACGCTGTCTCTCTCTCTCTCTCTCCTAGAAATAAATAAAACATTTAAAAAATTAAAAAAAAAAAGAAAGGAGTTTTGAGAAATGAAAAACACGAAATACAGCAATCACAGAAATTTCAGTACTGTGAACAAGGTTATGTCAGTGTGTTGAAATCAGAATGGACAATTTTCCAAAGAAATGTAAACATATTTCTCCAGATACTAAATGTAAATATTTCTCCAAAACTTACTCAGAAAGTAGAACTTTAGCCATTAAAGAAATTGAATTCACTGTTTAAAATGTAGTCACACACACACACACAGATGTCCCTATCATATAAACCGAAGGCTAGAGAATTTAGAAAGGAGGGGACGTACATGTGTGTCCAAGATGGAGTCACAGGAATCTGATTTATCTTCCGAAAACTCTAAACAGCTAACAAGTAACAAGGGATAATTAATGTGAAGACTCAAAAAATGTGAACTTGTTAGAAGTTGATATTACACACAGAATGTTTTTCTCTGTCGTGTCCCTGTTAATATTTGCTTCTTTTTTAATTTAACCTTTTCCCCCTATTTTTTATCTGACCTACTACAGAACTTCGTGAAAGCCAGGAAGTGAATGAGGCTATCTTGTCAAACTAATGGTCAGAGCCAACAGCTGCCTTTGTACAGATGTCTGTGAGGAGATGCAAGCATAATAATTAACCTCAGAAGCATTTGGAGATGCTTGCGAGCAATTTAACTAGTTTGTGCCTGTCAACAAAACAGAAACTTCCTACATCATTAAATTTGCCCTTCGGTATCTTGATGTGGATGGAAAAATAATACTTAATTACGCATGACACTTGTAAAGTAGAGGCAGTCAGAATTGGCAGCAGTCTTTGATAAAGGTCTATTGTAAGATTAATCGGAGGGAAAAAGTGCATTCTTTCTCAGCCACAGTGTAAGATAGAAGTGTAACCCACCACATCACAAGGGTGAGCCACTCCTCACAGAGGAATAGATAAGAGAGGACCTGGGCCATCATCACCATTACCGGAAAGACAGCCAGCATGTGTCTCCTCCGAGGGCTGATGTTTTGTATCCTGGTGAGGGGGAGACTCTCACGCCGAGTCACACAGTCTGTGAGGGTGTTGCTCACCGCGTGAGCCACCTGGACAGTCACTGCACACAGAGGCCAGGAGGGAGGTCGCTACAACTTGGTGAGGACTTGGTGAGGGTATCTGAACGATTCTGTTGGCATAACTGAGCCTGCTCCGTGGTATAAACTGTATAAAGGATATTCAGGGATCATTTGAGTTTAATAGCATGAAGAATTATTTTTTCTTTTCTTTTCTTTTTTTTTTAATTTATTTCTAGGAGAGAGAGAGACAGCGTGAGCAGGGGAGGGTCAGAGAGAGAGGGAGATACAGACTCTGAAATAGGCTCCAGGCTCTGAGCTGGCAGTCAGCACAGAGCCCGACGCGGGGCTCGAACCCACGAACCGCGAGATCATGACCTAAGCGAAAGTCGGACGCTTAACCGACTAAGCCACCCAGGCGTCCCGAAGAATTATTTTTTCACGTTTATCATATGCCACCCATTTTCCACGTGTTGACTCTTTGAACCCTCTCAGAAGTCCTCAGGAGCAAGACAGATGCTGCTTACTGGAGGGACACTGAAGCAGGTGCCGTTCCATAAAAGATCACATGTTAGTGAATAGCAAAGGCAAGCGTCAAAGCAGGCAGGCCGCCTCCAGAGCCCACGTCTTAACCTGCTCCGTGACCCCCCATCCAGGACAGTGTGCCCACCGTTTGGGCTCCTAGAGCACCATTTACCCATAGTACTATGCAGCACGTGCTGTGTTATGTTGTAATGTATCTGATTATACGACTTCTTTCCATCCCCCAAAAACCATGAGCTCCCAAGGGCAGGAAGCCATGTCTTTTCAATTATTTTTATTGTGGCAAAATACATATAACGTGATCTAAGTGTCTTGTCACTTGGCCAATACCACAGTCTCCTGATTAATACAGCTTTATAAGGGCACCTGGGTGGCTCAGTCGGTTAAGCTTCTGACATCGGCTCAGGTTATAATCTCACGGTTCATGAGTTCGAGCCCCGCGTCGGGCTCTGTGCTGACAGCTTGGAGCTTGGAGCCTGCTTCAGATTCTGTGTCTCCCTCTCTCTCTGCACCTCTCCCATCTGCACTCTGTTTATCTCTCTCTCTTTCTCTCTCTCTCTGTCAAACATAAACATTAAAAATTTTTTTAATTGTTTTAAATATAACTTACTGTCAAATTGGCTTACATGCAAAAAAAGTCTTAATACAGCTTTATAAATTGTGAAGTCAAGTCTTCCAACTTTATTCTTCTTTTTAGAATTTCGTTGGTTGTCCTTGTTCCTTTGCTTTACAGATTTTAGAATCAGTTTGTCAATATCTGCCCCCAAAAAAGAACCTGCCAGAATTTTGATTGGATAGTCTTCCGATCCGTGAACATAGAATACTCTCCATTTATTTAGAGCTTCTTGATTTCTCTCATAAATGTTTTGTAGTTTTTTGCATATAGTGTTTTATAAACACGTTTTCTGCATATAAATCCTTTCAAAAAATTTAGCGCCATTTAAATGGTTTGGTTTTGCTTCACATGTCAGTTGTCCGTTGCTGGCACTTCATAGGAAAGCTATTGACTGAGATCTTGCTAACCTTGTACTTTAGTTCCAGTGGGGTTTTTGGTAGACTCTTTGGAGTTTTCTACATAACTATCATGTCATCTGCAAATATTAAGACAAGTTTAGTCCTGCCTTTCCAATCTGTATGCCTTTTGTTTCTTTTTCTTGCCTTACTGCGTTAGCTAGAACTTCTGGTACGATGTCACATAGGAAAGGTGAGGGAAGGCTTCTTTGCCTTGTTCTTTTCTTCTGATCTTACTGGGAAAGTGTTCACTTTCTCACCGTTTAGTATGATGTCAGCTTTTGGGTTTTCGCTGTATCTTTTATTAGGTAAAAGACATACACTCCTACTTTTCTAGGGTTTTTGGGGGGGTGCTCTTATCGTGAATACTTGTTGAATGTTGTATACAGGCATACCTCATTTGTGCTTCACTTTATTGAGCTTCGCAGAGACTGCATTCTTTTTACAGATTGGAGGTTTGTGGCAACCGGCCGTCAGGCAAGTCTGTTGACATCATTCTTGCAAAAGCATTTGCTCACTTCCTGTCTCTGTGTCACATTTTGGTAATTCTCAAAACATTTCAAGCCTTTTCATTATTACTATATTTCAGATGGTCATCTGTGATCAGTGATTTATACCTTGCTGAAGGCGTAGGTGATAGCTGGCATTTTTTAAGCAATAAAAATATTTTGTTAATTGAGGTATGTACAGTTGACCTTTGAATAGCACAGAAGTTAGGGGCACCAACCCCCCATGTGTCAAAAATCTCTGTTATCAAACTTTTGAAACACTACCAACATCCTACTGTTGGCCAGAAGCCTTACTGATAAAAATAAACAGGTGATTAACAAATATTTTGAAAACAAAACAAAAATAGATATGTTGCATGTTTTATGTGTTACATACTCTATTCATAAAGTGGAGTAGAAGAAAAAATGTTATCAGGAAAACCATAAGGAAGAGAAAATTTATAGTACTATGCTGTATTTATCGCCCCCAAATCCACAAATAAGTGGATCCACACAGTTCAAACTTGTGCAAGGGTCAAGCGTACAGTGTTTTTTTTTAGGCATCTGTTACTGCACACATAACAGACTACAGTAGTATAAATATAACTTATCTGCACTGGAAACTCAAAAAATTCATTCGACTTGTTAATGCTGTGTTTGCTTTCTTGGACCAAACCCACAAATATCTCAAGATTTATATGTAAATGCTTTTTCTGAATCTGATGTGATCATATGATTTTCCTTATGAAGCCTGGCAATAATAACAATGTTGATTTATGGGTGTTTAACCTCCCTTGCATTCCTGACATGAACCCCACTTGATCATGAGTTAGTTTGCTAATGTTTGTTCAGGATATTTGTGTCTGTGTTCATGTCGGAAATTGATAGCTTTCTTGTTAAAGTCTTTGTCTAGTTTGGTATTAGTGCAACACTGGCTTCACAGAATGAGTGAGAAAGTGTTCTCTCCTCTTCTGTTTCCTGGAAGGGAATGCATAGAATTGGCATTATTTCTTCCTTAAGTATTTGGCACAATTGGCCAATGAGGTCATCTGAGCCTGGTGTTTTCGATTTTGAAAGGTTTTCAGCTACTGATTCAAAGGCATGTCAGGCTTCCTTAGATTTCTGTTCAGGCAGAACACTCCCTTCTTCTGAAATGTGCTAAATTATTTCCCCAGATGTGTTCAGATGCACTGTTGACAATGTACCAAAATATTTTTAATGTTATTATTGTTAGGTTCAGGCCTGTGGGATAGTCTGAGTAAAGCTGTGCATGTTGGTCTGGCTCCTGTGCCCTGAGACTGAAGACACTTTGTCGCCGTCACAGGGAGGGAGGTTTGCCATTTCTCTTGGTTTGTAGGTGTGACTTCCTTTGTCAGAACTCCTCCCCTGCCTCCTAAATGTCACAATTAATTCTTTTTTTTTTTTTTTAGAGATTATTTAGTTTGAAATAGAGAGAACACGAGTGAGGGAGGAACAGAGAGAGAGAGAGAGAGAGAGAGAGAATCCCAAGCGGGGGCTGCACTGTGAGTGTAGAGCCCAAAACAGGGCTAGCTTGATCTCACGAACTGTGAGGTCATGACTTGAGCCGAAACCCAGTCAAACCCACCTAAAGGACTGAGCCACCCAGGTGTCCAAGTCACACTCAATTGTTGATCACTTATTTTCACTATTGCTGTATTAACAACTGTGTTGTTGTGAGAAGCTTAGCTGTTCATGCACCAGTCTTGTGCACAGTCCCTCCCCCCCAACAGTATTTTATGTAGAAGGAGCCTTTTAATCCTTGTAGTCTGTCAAAATTTTGTCTTTCTTTCTCAGTAGATCTGTCTGGAATGTTCCACTCGCCGCCTTTTCACTCCTTTCCCATGACCAGAGAGAGGCTTCGTAGCATAACCAGGAAGTAGAATTGTCAAAGGTACTTAGGTGTTGTGGAAACAGAAAATAAATGGCTGGTGACACACCTCAGTTCTGTCACTGCCCAAGAACAGATGTGCTAAATAAGTTCAACCTTGATTTTCCACGGCATCTATGTCCCTGGCTTTCCATCGGCGTCCTTGCCTACGGCATCGTGACCACAAGAGAATCCAAATTCAATCCCAGAATGAATGCTTTCATACCTTTAGTGACATGTTTTTTGGGAACATTTGACCCAGCCCTCCTGCCTGTCACTTTGTGGCCTCCTCTGCTTGGTGACTGCCCATTACACAAAGGGACAAACAAAAGCAACAACGACAAAAGCATTAAGTGGTCTGACAGCCTGATTCTGATAAGACACGGGTTGCATTCTCAACTGGTTCAAGACTTTAGTGGTCATCCCATCCATGGGAATTCATCTCAAGCCACAAATTCTGTTCCGACCACAGAGATGCTTGCCACAGAGTCTGTAACTGAAGAAGTGAACACATTCCACGTGGAGCATTCGATGCCTCGTGGATTGGGGGAGCAGCAGTTCCGTGGACTGTATGCCCTCCCTCCGTGACAGCCAGCCTCGCGGCACAGCAGCCTGTGAGACTGTGCATGGCAAGTGTTAAGTAAAAAAGCACAGAGCACACAGTAGTATGTCCACTCTGTGGAAGTGTGGAGAACATAGGAGTACATGCACATAAGGCTTAGGAAGGTGGAAATCGTTTTATGATAATGGTATTGTGGGTGACTTTGTCTTTGCAAATCTTTTTAAAAAAAAATTTTTCAGTTTATTTATTTTGAGAGAGAGAGAGTGAGCAGGGGAGGGGCAGAGAAAGAGACAGGGGGAGAGAGAATCCCAAGCAGGCTCTGCGCGGTCAGCACAGCACGGGGCTCCATCTCATGAAACTGTAAGATCATGACCTGAGCAGCGAGTTAGACGCTAAACTGACTGAGCCACCCAGGCACCCCTGCAAAGCTGGGGGTTTTTTGGGTTTTTTTGTTTTTAATGTCATGTTATTAAGATGAAAAGGGGCCGGAAGTCCTGTCTAATGTTGCTGTTTTTTTTTTTTTTTAAAGGGACAGTATCTCCTGGTTAGGAATAAAATGCTTTTCTTTTAACCTGCCTACACCTTCTGTCCATGCGTGGGGGGGGGGGGGGGGAGGAGGTTCTAGGCAGCACCCGCCGGCCCTGGGTCTGAGCCCCTTTGCGGAAGGTGGTCTGTGGTGCCCCCGCATGACCTCTTCCTTTCTACCCGCAGGAGCTCAGTGAGATGCTCTACACCGACCGGCCCGACTGGCAGAGCGTGATGCAGTACGTGGCCCAGATCTACAAGTACTTCGAGACGTAAACCCGTGAGGGTCCCCAGAGGGTCCCCAGAGCAGCCACCCGCCGCCCGGTCACTCTGCCCAGGCCCCGCTGCGCCCACCACCCTCAACGCTCAGCCCAGGGGGCCCGCACACACGTAAGAAACGGAGCTGGGTGCCAGTGCACACCCGCTTGTAACCCAGGCGCCCTCCACGAGAACCCGGGACGACATTCCCCGTCACATGCACCGGCGCGACCTCACCCGTGGGCCGTGGAGCCCGCCACACACAGCACTTCCACACCGGCCTTCTCTTCACTAAAACTCCTTCCCTTTGCCTTTGGAAAGAACTTTGCCCTTGGCCACCACCCACCCCCTCCAAAAAACGAACACCCAGCAAAACCCAAAAAGACAAACACGTGCTCTCCAGCAGCCTGGAGAAACGCTGGAGCCCTGCCTTCTGGGGGACCTGGCGCTTGCGTTCTAGGTAACCGTTGTAACACCTAGACCTGGATGGCGCATTTAGACTCGCTGTCACCTACTGGAGCCTTCGAGTGGAAGACGGGCCACGCGAACGTACAGAGCAGCCCCGGGGCGCTCTGCTGCGGTGGCCCCGGGGGGCGGCCTGCGGACAGTGCGTCCGTGTGCGGGGACGCGGTCACGCTGCGAAGCCC
>NW_027533258.1:2805940-2821379 GCF_008692635.1 Crocuta crocuta
CGCGCGGTCACGCCCACACACGTGAGCCCCGGGGGCCAGCCTGACGGGAAGCCCCCTGCGTGCGAAGCGGCCGGCGCCCACCCAGGGCTCCGCGTGTTTGCACCAACAGGCTGAAGAGGGGTGTGTTTCTTGGGGCACCGGGCGGACGGCAGGTGTAAGCAGTATCCGGCTCTAGACTCTGCCTCCAGTGTCTCCTGGGGCCCCTGACAGCCGCGTGGCAAAAGCGAGCTCTGAGCCGCAGGCAGGGGTGGCTCCGTTTGGAAATGAACTGGCCGCCACCCCGCTGTCACCCCTGGTGGCTGCAGTGAGAGCTCTCCCCAGATGGGTGCAGGCAGGCGCAGAGGGGACCGACCCGCAGCCCCTCGGTGCCCAGGGGGGCAAGTCAATGCGCATTACGGACGTAGCTCGTGGAGGTGTTGCCCACGCTGGTAGTCAGGTGACCTCAGCCCCCCCCCGTGCTCGAGTGGCTGGGAGTTACAGCGCTGGTCAGTCTCCGGTATATCTCGGCTGCGGCCTCCGCCTGCTTACCGTTCGCCTCTGCGCCCCTAGATCAGGATCCCCCGGGAGCTTGTTCAAGACGCACCCTCCTGGCCGGCCCCATCCGTGGAACCAGGGATGTCTTCTACATGTTTCCAGAGTTCCCCTGACAACCACGGAGAGGAGGGAAGGCCTTTCCTCTTGCTCCTCGGGGCAGGGCAGTGATGGAGGTGCGCTCTAGAGCAGTTTGGGGAGGCCGACCCCGAGAGTTTTCAAATGGAGGCATAGTCTGAGCAAATTTACTTTACTCCTTCCCGATGAGCACATCCAAATGGAAGTGATCCCCGGTGTCGCTCCACGCATCTGTCTTTTGTTGACATAACAGGCATTTCCATGGTCTCCGAACCTCTGCCTTGCTCACCCTTGCAGCGGGGAAAGGTTAGTGTCCCGGCTATCGGCTTGAGCTCTCGGTTGTTGTGTTTAATCTGGGATTACGTGGGGGGTTTGTGCGGGGGAGGCCGATGATACCTGGAGGGGGTGTCCAACCGTTTTTTAGTGATGACAGTAAATGAGTCAGATGATTCAGCCCCGGGCGAAGCAGTGTCTATGCAGTGGTGATGCCATTTCTTCTTCCCCTACACTGGAGCCTGCTCCCTTTAGCTGAAAAAGGAGGAAAGAAATGTCCTATGAAAGAAAGGCAGGTGCCATTTATTTTCATAACTCAATGAAGCTCCTTGACGACCATTTTCTTTGCCAGTTGGTACGCTTCCAGAAGGGGAGCATGGTGGTTGTTGGGGCAGATCTGGCCCCGCAGGGTCCTTGGAGAGGGACGGAGCCCTCCAGCTGGTGCAGAGCCTCGGACCGGGGTAAGGTGCCCCGGCCCCAGTGCTGGGCCACAGGATGGGGACTTTAGATCCATTTTTATTTGGAGAGCTCAGAGCACAAGGTGAATGTGGAAGACTGATCGGCTGAGAAAACAAGGTCGTGTCAGCAAATCATGCCATTTCCAGTTTCCTGCCCTGAGGCTTTCAGATGCTGCAGAAGCCGCACGGCTTCTCATCTCCCTTCAGCCGGTAGTCATTTAAAGTTATCTGGCTGTCTCGCAGATGCCCCCCTTCTTTTTTAAATCTATTATCCTTACATAAAAGACAGCAGCAGAATGCAAGCCCCAGAAGAGTGAGGGAATTCTTTAAAGACTTAAAGCCAAGTCCATGGCTTTGTTCACTGTGACATCTTTTGCAGATGTGAACTCTGGTGGCCTGATGGTGGTGCCCGGGCCCCTGCCCCCCGGGGTGAGCATTCTGAGGGAGCCCTTCCCATTCTGTTACTTCTCACTTCAGAAATGATGTTAGCCTTTGGTTTTCGTTCTTCATTCAGCCGTGTCGTAGTTTTGGTTGTGAGTTTCCCAAAGCAGTGAGCCATCTGGCAGTGACCAATATTCACTCATCTGAGGAAACCGGCCCGTTTCCCTGAATCTCTCGCAGGAGGGCAGGCACCTCGGCCCGCGGAAGCCCCTGGAAGGAGAGGACTCGGCCCTTGTACACAAACCTATTTGCCAAATCCAGCCGTGGCTCCTCGTGGCCCAAAGCTCGAGTGCCGCTTTGAGGTGAACCACGGTGACACGCAGTAAAGAACAGGACATAGCTAACTTTTTTAAAAAGTATTTTTAAATCTCTCCTTTGCCCGAGCGCACTGGGTGTGTCAATTCTCTGGCCCACACTAGGCTGCGGCCAAAGTCTACGGTGTCCTCAGCCGATCACTAATTTTAACTACATTAGTTGAATACAGTGGATACATCTGTGGCCTCGTTTCTAGAAAGAGCACACCCAGCACTGTCGGGATATGACGTGCCAACATAGATGTATGTAACTATTAACATGGACGTGTATGATGTACGACTGTGTAATATTTCTAATAAATATATTTTGTTTCTGTCGGACGGTGACTTTTTCTCGGGGACACTGATGGTTGGCGTTCTGTCAGAATGCCAAGCCTTCGTTCAGACTAGCAGCTTCAGGTCCCTATTCCGTGGAGGGCCCTGGGCGTCCCTCCCCCCCGCCCCCCCCAGCTGAGCTGCTCTCGCAGGTGTTACTGGAAGTTACCGGAAAGGACTGGGGCCCTGACGGCTCTTCCACCCTCTCCCATTCACAGCAAGAGGGCTGCAAGCACAGTGTCCCGTGAAAGTCACCCCCGAGGGCCAACAAGGTGCTCCAGGGCCATGCAGATGAGCACAGCACAGGCGCCCGTGCGGGCCGCCCCCACTCAGCACTGGGTCCCGGAGACCACAGGCGGCAGCTATGCCAAGGTTGAGCCGGCAGAGCCGTATGAACTCCAGCAGACCCGGGTCACCCGTGTATTCAGTGCCTGGTGCACCCTGCGTGCCAAGCCTCATCCGAGGCCACCGTTCCCTGGTGTCTTGGGGCACCAGCCCCGCCCACAGGAGAGGAAAAGGGAGGCGGCCGTGCTCCAGAATCTTCACTTCTCCCTCCTCCTCCTCCCAGGGAAGTTCCACCATCACTGCCCTTTGTCTGCTGCGGGGCTCCCCCACCGTGTCAGAACGCACCATCTCTGCTGAGGGCTTAACGCGAGCCAGGGCGGCAGCCACAGCTCGGCCTCCTCCGTGGGCTGTCAGGCGATGGGGGGACACGCCAGGCGATTACCCGCAGCCACCTGCAGCCGCTCAGTCTGCATGCGCACGCGCGCACACACAGAGGCATCGGAGGGATGGCCGGCATCTCAGCACTTGCAAATCGATCCCCCCCCAAAGTTCGGGGAGCCTGGACCCCTCCGTGAATGACGCACGTGCCCCAGCGTTCCTGGCCTGTGTACCGACCTAGCCGGATGCGTTGAGTCTGGGTATCAGGCAGGAGGCCCACGGGGCCTCTGTTGTCACACACTCGGTCCTGGTTTTCTGCGGCCACGGAGGACCCAGAACCGCAGGCTGTGGGCCCCACTGGTGCACAGCCGGCCCCCTTCTATGTTCCAGATGCTTCTGCTATTCCTGTCACACTTTACTCAGCTCCTGAAGACACAGCCACACATGTATTTGCTCCCGATGTCTCAGCCTCCTGCATAAGTGTTGCAGGATAAGTCAGTTTTTGTTTGTTTTTTTTAATTTTTTTAAATATTTATTATTTTTGAGAGAGAGAGACAGAGGGCAAGCAGGGGAGGGGCAGAGACAGAGGGAGACACAGAATCCGAAGTAGGCCCCAGGCTCTGAGCTGTCCGCACAGAGCCCGGCGCCAGGCTCAAACCCAACAGAGCTCGAGATCATGACCTGAGCTGAAGTCAGCCGCATAACTGACCCAGCCACCCAGGCGCCTGGGATAAATCAGTTTTGATTAATTGGTGGAAACATCCAGCTACCAGGAACTCTTCGCTTCAATCTGGAATTCCTTTTTGAACAGGAGGGGATAGACGCCTCGGCACCTAGCTGGGTTTCCGTGCCACGGCCGTTCTCACGAACAGCCATTTCCAGCATTTTCCAACTTGGCAAAAAAATCCCAGAACGACAAATGGGAGGACCCTGGGGAGGAACTTGAAACTTGAGGGTCGGAAGATCTTCGTCAGTTTTCCTTCTTTGCTAGCATTAGGTCCATTCTTGTGAATAGAGGACCTGCCTTTCCGAACAGAACCTAGCCTCCCTGACGCTTTAAATGAATGCAGTCTAACTTTAACCCACCTGCCCTACCGAAACCTCAGTGAGATTTTTCTAGATTGTGAAAAATAGGCTGCAAAATGATCTGGCCTGGACATCTCGGAGGATTGGCCGGAGAGCCCCATCCCCCCTCCCACTTGTCCATCTGGGTTACTATTTATACCCCTCCTTGCACCACGTCCTCGTATCAGACACACGAAGCAAAACAGAAAATGGGACATGGGAAAAGTTAGCCTGAGCTTTTCGGAATCACTGCTTGTGACCTCACCAGGCACGGCCACCTTGTGAGAAGCCTTGTCCTAGAAGACACATCCAGCCAGAGGAGGTACCTCGCCTAAGAGGATAAGTCAAGGGCAGGTCCAAGGTAGAGTCTCAGATGTCCTCGGGCCGGGGGGACCTCACTGGGCTCTTCCAGTTGCCAGGACCAGACGTAGGCAACGCGGGGATGCTCGTGGCCAAGGAAGATGAGCCACACTCGGTCCCGAAGAGGCGTTTCAAAGTCACATTTAACTCCCACAAAGTCGACCTCATATGTTTGGGGGAGGAAATAAGGTTATGGGGCACCTGGGTGGCTCAGTTGTTACGCACCCAACCTTGGCTCAGGTTATGATCTCACAATTCGTGGGTTCAAGCCCGGCATAGGGCTCTGTGCTGACAGCCTGGAGCCTGCTTCAGATTCTCTGTCTCCCTCTTTCTCTGCCCCTCCCCCATTTGCTCTCTCTTTCTCTCTCTCTCTCAAAAATAAACATTAAAAAAAGAAAAATAAGCGGCGCCTGGGTGGCTTGGTTGGTTAAGCATCTAACTTCAGCTCAGGTCATGATCTCACAGCAAGTGAGTTTGAACCCTGCGTCCAGCTCTATGCTGACAGCTCAGAGCCTGGAACCTGCTTCGGATTCTGTGTCTCCGCTTTCTGCCCCTCCCCCACTCATGCTGTCTCTCTCTCTCTCTCTCTCTCAAAAATAAATTAACAATGGGACGCTTGGGTGGCTCAGTCAGTTGAGCGTCCAACTTTGGCTCAGGTCATGATCTCAGGGTCCGTGGGTTCAAGCCCCATGTTGGGCTCTGTGCTGACAGCTCAGAGCCTGGAGCCTGCTTCAGATTCTGTGTCTCCCTCTCTCTCTGACTCTTCCATGCTCACGCTGTCTCTCTCTCTCAGAAATAAATATAAACAGGGGCGCCTGGGTGGCTTAGTCGGTTAAGCGTCCGACTTTCGCTTAGGTCATGATCTCACGGTTCATGGGTTCGAGCCCCGCGTCAGGCTCTGTGCTGACTGCCAGCTCAGAGCCTGGAGCCTGTTTCAGTCTGTGACTCCCTCTCTCTCTGACCCTCCCCTGCTCACCCTGTCTCTCTCTCTCTCTCCTAGAAATAAATTTTTTAAAAAACAGTAAAAATTTTTTAAAAAAAGAAATAAATATAAACATTAAAAAAATAAACATTAAAATTTTTTAAAATAATAAAAAGAAAAAAGAAAAATAAGGCTTTAAAGAAATAAGCGTGACTCATGCCACCTGCCATGCCAACTGGTGATCACGTGCCCCAGAGCAAGCATGAGGCATGGGACAGGTGGCGTTCGCTTCTACTGTCTTTGCCGCTCATTGTGCGAGTGTCTCAGGACACAATGCCACTTCAGTGCATTAAGCTGTATTTGTTTGGGGTACACTGTGGCCCCTAATGGCAAGCCAACTGTGTCAGCTGATCTCCTCCCAACCCTGGAGGCAAACTTCACGGTGTTGGGCTCCTTTGAGAGAGAATTTGTAGATGTTCAAGTGGGTATCTTCTTTTTTTTAACTTCATTTATTTTGAGGGAGAGAGTGAGTGGGGGAGGGGCAGAGTGAAAGAAGGAGACCAAATCCCAAGCAGGCTCCAAGCTGTCAGCGCAGAGCCCGACGTGGGGCTCGATCTCACCAACCGTGAGACCATGACCTGAGCCGAAATCAAGAGTCAGACGCTCAACTGATTGACCCTCCCAGGCGTCNCATCTCCACACCCAACATGGGGCTCAACCTCACGACCCCAAGATGAAGAGTCTCAGGCTCTTCTGACTGGGCTGGCCAGGCGCCCCAAGACTTCCAACTTCTATGCTCACTTCAGATCCTAACATCTTTATTTATTTATTTATTTATTTATTTATTTATTTATTTATTTATTTCTAGGAGAGAGAGAGAGACAGCGTGAGCAGGGGAGGGTCAGAGAGAGAGGGAGTAACAGACTGAAACAGGCTCCAGGCTCTGAGCTGGCTGTCAGCACAGAGCGCGATGCGGGGCTCGAACCCACGAACCGCGAGATCATGACCTAAGCGAAAGTCGGACGCTTAACCGACTAAGCCACCCAGGCGCCCCAAGATCCTAACATCTTAAAGAGAGGCACCTCTCCAGTACACGTCCGTCAGGGCCCGGCGGGCACTTATTTTGTGCCCCTCCCTCTCCAAGGCTGGGGTCACAGTCCTTTCTCTGGTGCTGCCCCCTAACATGCCCCCACCACACGATGGCGTTCGTCTCCCATGGCTGCTGTAACAAGCCAGCACAAACTTAGTAGCTTCACCCAACACGAATCCATCATCTTACAGTTCAGGTCAGAGTCCGACACGAGTCCCAGTGCGTGAAAATCAAGATGTCGACAGGGGCGCATTCCTTTCTGGCAGCTTTGAGGAGAATCCATTTCCTTGCCTTTTTCCGCTTCTCAAGGTCCCCCACGTGCCTCAGATTGTGGCCCCTTCATCTTCAAAGCCAGCAACATAGCCCCTCTCTGACCATTCCTCTGTGCCGGGGCCCCCCCTGGAACCCCGTAGCTGGGGAGAGCGCTCTGATGCAAGGACCCGTGCAATTAGACTGGGCCAATCTGGTTAATCAGGCTGTTCTCGCACCATGGGTTCCTAACCCTCGGTCCCCATCTGCACAGCGCTTTCTGCCGCGTCAGGTAATGTATGCACGGGCTCCAGGGACTGGGGTCCGAACATGTTGGGGAGCCATTTCTCTCCACACCTCAGTCATCTTTTGTGTCTTCCCAGTACCAACCAGTGAAGTCTGTCTCTGTTTCCTAGTTCGAATCGCCAAGCTGAAGAATCGGATTGGCCTCCCATTGGGCCTCCTCATCCTGCCCTTCGGGCGCTGGTTTTCACACCGGATCCCTCTACGGGTCCCTAACCAGCCAGTAGTGAGCTGCCCTTATGGCAGGGGCNCCAAGCCTCTTGCACACTGGAGCAGTCTCCCTGCAAAGCAGTGGTGAGTGGGACGGCTGCGTGCTTTCCGGCATGTTCCATGGGGTGTGAATCAGGCTTCTCCTACGCAATCCCAGGTTCACAGGTGATAGGGCCTTGCACTACTGTAGCTGGGAGCCCAGCACCAACGAGATGCTGATTCGGAGGGCGAGGGACACCACTGACTGAGGTAAATAGAAGGCCGTCTTGCTGAAGAGGAAACTGAGGCACAGAAGGGTCAATAATTAGCCTGAGACAACTCCCCTGGAGAAGGCAAAGCAAGAGTTTGAACCCGAGCAGTCTGGCACCAACGCCTATACTTGCAGCTCTCTCCATTGATACCCCACTATCTGCCACCTGCCGTGGGGAAGGAGGAGCATGGGGGGTGGGGCGGGCACGGGTCTTCAGAGTGATGCCATTTAGTGCACCTGCTGTGATGTAGGACTTGAAAAGCAACTAAATCTTTCCTGTCCCGTGAAGTTTAGAAATTAGTCCCTGCATCGAGACCTCACATGCATCTTGGCCAAGATGCAGTTTGTGCAAATATTTTTTTGATGCCACACTGAACAAAGGCCACAACATTTATGTCCAGAACATCCGCATTCGAGGACAGGTCGGAAGCATTTCCCAGAACCCACCTCCAACCCCTCAGGCTCCTGCCCAACCAGCCACCGGCACAAGGGAACGGAGCAATCTTCTGTGACTTCCTAGGAATGGGGGAGTCACCCTCCCTGACCCAGGGCACCCCACACCTGAACAAAACTAAGAGTTCCGCTAGCCTGGAATATCGGGGGTCACTGAGTGGGTACCACAACATGCCAAAGTCATTGCACGAATTTTCCTCACGAGGGCATTCCCGGTGGGGACAGCGATACCTTGCGGCATCTCCAGATCCTCAAGGGATGTGTCCTCAGGGCTCCCTCGGAGCAGCCGTCCTGGAAGCAGGTGCGTGTAACAGCCCAGTCCACCCGGCCCAGGCTGCACCTGCACAGGACGGTCCCCTCTTTCCTCACAACCACCCAGGACCTGGGGGTCACTTGCAGAGGTGGCTGTGGGGGGTGAGGGGTGTCAGCAGGGCAGGAATGTTGACCCAGGTCTGCCCGAGGCCACCAGGGCTCTCAGCCCCTGCACCCCACCCCCCAGTGGGCCAAACCAAACACCACAGACGGTGGAAGCGAGATGCCTTGTAAGTGGGGGTCAGGGACCAGGCAGGAAATGGCTCCTCCTGACAAGGGGTCCCCTAGCTGGGTGATGGCTGGAGGGGCCCGTCCTGGTCAGCAGCCCCGTGCTGGGCCCTGGGGCAGCCTGCCTCATCCTGCCCCCACCGGCTTCAGATTAGCAGGCTCTCCATTTCCAGAACGACCTTCCCCAGAGGCCGGTGGTGACAGGGGTATGCCCTTATTTGGGGATTACTTTGCTCTTTTCCACAGGAATTGGAAAGAAGGCAGCACTTGGGGATGTGGGTGGGCTCTGGAGGCCGTCCAGGGTCTGTCTGTCCCAGAGCTCCTGCACGGAATTCTTTCTGCCCGAGCGCTGGTGACAGACTGCTTGTCACCAAGTCCAGGAAAGGATGAGGGAGGTCTGTGTGTGCAGATGTGGAATGAGCGACTGCCACCATCTCTTTATCCTCTACTCCCGGGCAGGGGGCTCCCGGCACCCCCGTGACACAGGCCAAGCGGCGATCCTTAGCCCTAGTGCAACTCTGTCATCGCCACACCCCCCACGCCGTCCCCCTTAGGCTCCTCTATGGGCTGCCTTTCTTTTAAATTTCAAAAAACAATTATTTTGGGGGGCACCTGGGTGGCTCAGTTGGTTAAGCATCCGTCTTTGGTTCAGGTCATGAGCTCACAGTCCATGAGTTCAAGTCCACATCGGGCTCCGTGCTGACAGCTGGGAGCCTGGAGCCTGTTTCAGATTCTGTGTCTCCCTCTCTCTCTGTCCCTCCCCTGCTCACTTTCTGTCTCTCTCTCTCAAAAATAAATGAACATTGAAACTTTTTTAAATGTTTAACGTTTATTTATTATTTACATTTTTTTAATATTTATTTATTTTAGAGAGAGAGAGAGACAGAGCCCGACACAGGGCTTGAACTCACGGACTTTGAGATCATGATCTGAACCAAAGTGGATGCTTAACCAACAGAGCCACCCAGGCACCCCTGGGTTACCTTTCTTCCCGCCACTTCAGGCCCCTCAAAAATCTTAGCTCCAGCCTGTCCTCAGGTGGGGAGTTTGAGCCTTGCAGGCGGGGAGTGAGGCCTAGGCATCTGAGGGCTGCCAGGCTTTTCAGGAAAACTTCTGCCAATAAAGGGCTGAGGCGGCCTGGTCTGTCGGCTGCGTCGGTCCCCGGATAAAATACAGGACACCCTATTAAGTTTGAATTTCAGGTAAACGATGGAGAATTTTTTGCAGCGTAAGTATATCTGCGATACATAGGCCATATTTACGTGTTTACAGGATTTGTTGTTTGAAATTCCAACTTGGGGACTTGCTTTTTTAAATTACTTTTTTTAAAGCTGCTTTAAGTTTATTTATTTACTTCGAGAGAGAGAGAGAGAGCTAGGGAGCAGGGGAGGGGCAGAAAGAGACAGGGAGAAAGGGAGCCAAGCAGGCTCCACCCTGACAGTGCAGAGCCCAGAGAGAAGGCTCAGACTCCCTGGCCGTGAGATCAGGACCCGAGCCCAAACCAAGAGTCGGACACTCAACCGACTGAGCCACCCGGGCGCCCCATCCACCCAAACAAATTTTAAACCTCAAGTGAACCAAACCAGATGGGGCCTTAGTCCGCCACTGGCATCTGGTCAGGGTCCCTTTTGGAAGATTCTTTTCTGCTGTGTTCTCTGGGCGGCTAACGCTGGCACGGAGGTAATGGCAGCTATGAACACATGCATTTCAGCGCAGCGTCGATTTCCTGCCTCTTCCTCCTCGGGAAGGAAAACGTGACACAGCAGCACAGCAGATCCACGGAGGCGTCTTGTTTTAAATGCCCAGCGGCCGGTCCCAGGCCACAGCCGGAGCCAGTTTGGGTTGTTTGACCCAACTTGTCCCGCCAACGCTTGGGAAGGCTCACCTCCCAATGCCATGGGCAGAGGAGTGATCTCTGCCTCTGCCCTCCGCCCGCCTGCCTCCTGCTCACTCTAGGGTCACCTTAATAAGATAAGATCGCCTTCAAGAAGCATTCCCACCAGGCACCTGTGTGGCTCAGTCAGTTGAGGGTCTGTCTCTTGATTTCGGCTCAGGTCCTGATCCTTGAGGAGCAGCCCGAGCCGGGCTCTGCACTGAGTGTGTGGAACCTGCTTAAGATACTCATTCTCTTTCTCTCTCTCCCTCCCTCTGCCCTTCTCCCCTGTTCCCATGCGCGCTCTCTCTCTAAAACAAAACAAAGCCTTCCCTCAATCCTCCCAACCCCAATTAAATCGTGTCCGCCTGAAATAATCTCTCAACGCGGCCTTCACTTTTCCTCCAGGGCCACTGTCAGATGGACAACTATCCGGCCATGGGTGTTATTTTGGGGTTCATGTCTGCCTCTCCCCCTCCCCCNAACGGGGACCTGGGAGCCCAGGGGCAGGCACGCTAGAGCCACTGAGAGCAGGGAGGCCCATAAGCGGCCACCAGGTCGGCAGGGCAGAGTTGGGGGTGAAACAGACAAGCCGTCACGGGTGCAGGCGGAAGCCGGGAGGCGGCTAATTAAACACGTGGGAAGGGAAAAACCCATCTTCTGCAAACTCCTTCCTTCATGAAGGGATTGGGTGAATTTGTATAGACAAGATTGGATGCTTTACGGTGCCAGGATATTTTCAATTAGTCGGGGCTTGAAATCCTTTACGCCAGGGTTTCAGACCTTTTCCCGTAGACCCGAGCGCACAAATGTCACCTCTCAGAACACAGTGAGCAGCTGTGTACCACAGGGCCTTGTCGAGGTCTTTTATTTCGAAGGCTTAGAATTTTTATTTGAAGTCTTAAAAAAATGTTTCGAATCCTACATTCCCTTCCTAACATATCAGTGATAGTTTAATATAAAAATGGGGACTTTCCCCATCAAGATCCTTGAGGAAAGTTAACAATGCAAGGAAGGTTCATCCTCTCCTCTTAGAGATATGTGCCGTGGCCTGGGGAACCCACAGACGTGCCTGACCCCTCAGAGGACGGGAGCCCAGCTGGGGGAGCACCATGCCCAAAGGGTGAATCACAAATTGCGTAACAACAGGCATATGGGAGCCGCAATTTGTAACTGGTCTCCCCAGAGCCCCTTTCAACAGGTTTCTGGAAAGCTTCTCTCTCTCTCTCTCTGGAGCGGTTTGTACCTGGCAACACTGGAAGCCAGCGCGGGACTCCAGCCTCGCCCAGGGTGAGTCAGCGGGGAACCCACGACATTCCCATCGTCCCCGTCCACGGGCCATGGAGGGTTCTCGCCTGCTTCGTGCGGTCTGCAGACAATGGAAGCTTGTTTCCCAGTAGAGGGCAGGCAGGTAGAGCCAGGGGATTTGGGCAAATCTGGATCAGACCTGGCACCAAGCACCTAGGTCCTGTTCACAATTTAAAATTTTTTTAATGTTTCATTTATTTTTGAGAGAGAGAGAGAGAGAGACAGTACAAGTGGGGGAGGGGTGGAGAGAAAGGGAGACACAGAACCGAGCTGTCAGCACAGAGCACTACACAGGGCTCGAACACACGAACCGCGGGATCATGACCTGAGCCGAAGTCAGACACTTACCCAACTGAGCCACCCAGGTGCCCCCATCCCCACCCCCTTTCACCCTGAAAAGTGGCCTGCTGTGTACATGGTTCTGTGGCTTGCTTTTTCTTTTCCCTTAGCAGCATACCTGGAGATACCTCCCTGTCGCTCCATAGGGAGCATCCTTGCTCTGTATCTGCTGCCTGGTACTTTGCTGTATTGGGGCAACATAAATTATCTAGTCCCCAAGGGGGTGGCCTTATGACCTATCATCCAAACCGGGACACTTTCGGGAGTGAAAGTAGGACACTGTATGGAAGCCGGGGTGTCATCTCTCCCAAGCACACTGGGACACAGGGCCCCCTGCAGATGCTGAGCATCAGGCTTGTCTCCAGACCCAGGACTCGATCCCAAGAACCTCGAGATCATGACCCGAGCTGAAACCAAGAGTCGGATGCTTAACCCACTGAGCCACCCGAGTGCCCCAGGTTGTCTCCAGTCTTTTGCAATTAATTACAACAATGCTGTAGTTATTAACATACACGTGTGTAGATAGGTTCATCTGCGTAAGTTTCAAAGGTGTAATTGCTGGGTCGAAAGGTACGTGCGTTCGTCCGTTGGATAGAAACTGCCAGATTGCCTCTGTAGGAACTGAGTGGGCTGCTTCTCTCATCAGCAAGAAGGGAGGAGGTGTCTCTTTAACACGGCTTGGCCCGCAGGCGTCTTATGAGACCTTTGGATTCTTGCCCATCTGATAGATGAGAAGTGATATCAGAATTGCATTTTGATCTGTATTTTATTATGAATGAGGCTGACCATGTTTTAAAATCCTATTTGTGTTTCTTTTTCTATGAATTGTCTTCTCGTATATCCTTCGCCATGATTTTTTTACTGGGTGTTTAGAAATCTTACCTGGGAGCTTTTTTGTACCTTAAAGAGAGGAGGTCTGCGATGTGAGATGCAAATAGTTTTCCCCAGCTGGTTGTTCGTCTCTGCTTTCGGTGTGTTGTCTTTGCCACGCAGGGTTTTAAAAATTTCTATCTTTACTTTTGTGCGTTTGGGTTTTAAGACAAAGCCTGAAAGTTCTTCCCTGTCCCAGGGTTATAAAGGAGCGCTCCCAGGTTTTCCTCTGGGATTTCCGTTGCGATATTTTAAACTTTGGGTGCATTTGGGGTATTTCATGGTGTACATATTGGGCATGAAATCATCTATGTTTTAGTAAGAATATTTACTTCTCTTTTTGAGAGAGAGCACAAGCTGGGGAGAGGAGCAGAGGGAGAGAGAGAAAGAGAGAGAGGGAATCTTAAGCAGTCTCCATGCCCAGCACAAAGCCCGACACGGGGCTCAATCTCACGACCTGTGAGATCACGACCTGAGCCAAAATCAAGAGTCAGATGCTTAACTAATGGAGACACCCAGGTGGCCCATGTTTACTTTTTTTTATCATAATACAAGCTCATAGTTAGAAAGCCATAGTATTTATTTATTTATTTATTTATTTATTTATTTATTTATTATTTGAGCTTCCCCCGGACATCGTTAGCTAGTTTCCAGTCGTCTCAAAGTTGGTTTTCAGATTTACCTTTGTATTTATAAATAGTAATGTACACAGCTCTGTGTCCACTTTATCAGTTTTAACCATGTTCCATTTCAGGTGAGAATTTAAATCCTACGCCCCCACGGCCACGTCCCTGTCGGTGTTGATGTGACAGTTCACTGGGCAGCTGGTCCTGGCATTTGACCATGTTCTATCTCTATTTTTAAAAATGTTTTAACTTTCCATTATTCAATAAATGACCCGAGTTAGTCATTGTAACCTCCTTTGTAAAAGTATAAAAACCAGATATATCTGCAGGTAACACAGGGTAGAGGAGAACTTAACACTATCTTATCGGCTTAGATGGCTGGTTGCATTTGTGCCGGATTAAGCAATAGCCCGGTGTTTGTTTTCTTTACCTTGGTGCTTTTCAGCCTCGCATTTCTGAGCAACCCTAGATTCATCTGCCAATGTTCCGGATGGCTCCTCTGTGCCAGGAAGAATGCCAGGTCTGCAGGGGATACAATAGTGAATAAGGCAGACTCAGCCGGGGTCCTTCTGGAGTCACATTTTGGTAGGGGAAGCAGCTAAGAAACAGAGGAACCTACAAGATGACAGGTACTGATAAGCACCAGGAAGAAAAGCAGAGCAGAGGGAGAAAATCTAGGATGCCACTGGGTTCAGATAATCATCTAGGAAGGATGATCACAGAAAGCCTCTTTGAGTAGGTGGCAAGGCAGAGAACTGAAAGATAGGAGAGGGAGCCATATGAAAATGGCAGGAAAAGCTTGATGGGTTGGGGAACCACATGTGCAAAGGTCCCGTGGCAGGAACGTGTGAGCTGTGTTGGGGTGGGAGCAGGCAGAGCCGTGTGCATGTGTGTGCCCGCGTGCACACATGTGTTGGGGATACAGGAAGGCCGCTGTGAGCAGAAAAACGTGTGAGATGGCTGGCTGGAAGAAGTAGGTAGGTGAGAACTTCCCAGGCCTTATCAGAAGTAATTGGAGGGTTCTGAACATGGTCTAATTATGTTCTTAAGCACGCCCTTTGGAAGTCAGAGAAGTCAGAGAAGTGATCATAGAGGGGGGGAAAAAAGCATAAAAATAAAAATAAGTTAAAATAATAAAATAAACCCGGGGAGGAGGTCCCGGCAAGAGTTCAGGTGAGAGGGGAGGAGCTTAGACAGGATGCTGCAGAAGCAGGCAGACTCAGGGCCGTTTTGAGCAGAGCAGACCTACTTGAATTAGATTCGGAGACTGAAAGAGAGGAATCAAGGGGCACCTGGGTGGCTCAGCCAGTTAAGCTTCTGACTTCAGCTCAGGTCATGATCTCACCATTGGTAGGTTCGAGCCCCACCACGGGCTCTGTGCTGATAGCTCAGAGCCTGGAGCTGCTTCAGATTCTGTGTCTCCCTCTCTCTCTGCTCCTCCCCTGCTCACGCTGTCTCTCCTCTCTCAAAAATAAACATTAAAAAAAATTTTTTTTAAAGAAAGGAATCAAGGTTGACCCACAGGCAGTGACCCGGAGAAATTGGGAGTCAGGTTGGGTGGAAAAGCGGGGTTGACGGGGAAATACACGGGTCCGGAGCCCAGGAGGAAAAAGAGAAACCCTCGGGCAGGTGGTTCCTGGGATCCTCGCACGCAGAGCAGCCGGAGGCGCGAAGGACTCGCTGGGGAGCTGCTGGGCGTGGACGGGGGAGGGGCCGAGAGGGTCTCGGGCTAGGGGTCTGGCGTCCGAAGCCAGAAGCTTCCAGAAGGAGGAAGTGACGTCACAAAGGCTGCCGGGAGGGCCAGGAGGATGCAGGCGGCTGTGCGGGGAGCACACGGAGCCCAGCGGAGACCCCGCTTTGGAGCAGTTCTGCTGTGAAGAGGAACAGAGGAAAGGAGAGGTGGCCGGG
>NW_027533258.1:2821440-2838613 GCF_008692635.1 Crocuta crocuta
CAGGAAGTTGCGAGGCAGAAACCAAGGGGTCCGTGGAAAGACACTGCTGAGGCTCCCGAGAATGACGACAGGGGCATCTGGGCAGAGAAAGGCAGTGGGGGGAAGGGGACACCCAGCAGCTTGGGGAGGTGAGCCAGGTGGCCGGGAGGTAAGCAGATGACTGCAAGTAAGAGGGTGCTCTTGTGGGAAGCTGGCTTTTCAGAGAGAAACGCTTCCTTATTATGGAAGGAGTGGGGGGGGAGGATTTTCCGGAGGAGGGAGGAGGGGAACCGGCCGCTCGCTCTCCTGGGAGGCAGGACACTCCACCCCCCTGGAGAGAGCTAGGGGGTGGGGGTGGGGGGTGGAGCAGGTGGAAGAGGGGAGCTGGTTCATCAGAGTGAGAGGGTGATGGGAGCATTCAGAGAAGAGGTCAAGGATTTGGGACACTTTCTGGTGACACCATGGGTCCCCAGTAAAAATTTGAGGGTCAGAGAGTGGCAGACACTTGGGCCGGTTGACAGATGTTTTGAGCCACGTGGCGATGACAGAGTGTGGAACATGAGATAGAATCTACCCCAAATCCTGAGAGTCCGGAGGACTCCAGACAAGCCAGGAGCCCTGGGGTGGATGCCAAGCTGAGCCAGGGCTGTGACTGTCATCGTCAAGGAGGATCCTGAACATGCTGTTCTCCGCCCAGCTCCGGGGGCCTGGTCTGGCCGAGGGGCTGCTTTTCTAGCGAGAGTGGCCAAGAAGCACCTTCCTCCTCTCCCTCTATCTAGTCTCCAAGCCACCGCGGCACCCGCCCCCTTCCAGAAGCATTACTCATTACAGCCAGAAGGTAGTAATGAAGTCCGTCTGCGCCGTGGACCATTCATTATTCAGGCTTTAAAAAGTAGGAAATCCTTCTGACTTCATCTCAGGTCATGATCTCGGGGTTCATGTGTTCGAGCCCCACGCCGGGCTCTGTGCTGACAGCTCGGAGCCTGGAGCCTGCTTCGGATTCTGTGTCTCCCCCCCCCGCCCCGCTCCCCTGCCTGCTCACTCACGCTCTCTCAAAAATAAATACACATTTAAAAAAAATAAAAAAGGTGGACACCCTGACATCCATGTTCCAGCATGGATGAATCTTGAGGTGCGAAGTGAAACAAGCCAGACGCAGGAGCACAGATACTGTTTGATTCCACTTATATGAGACCCTGGAGTCATCAGATTCCCAGAGAAAGTAGAGGGGTGGTTGCCAGGGCTGGGGGAGGTGGGCGGGACTTGGTGTTTAATGGGGACGGAATCNGAAAGTATCAGTTTGGAATGACGAGAAAGTTCTGGAGATGGGTAGCAGTGATGATTGCACAACAGGGCAAATGTACTTAATGCCACTGAACTGTACGCTTAGAACGGGCTAAGATGGTTTATTAAGGAAGTCAGGTTGGGGAAACTAAGGCTACTCCATGGCCTCGTGGCCACACACTGGATCAGAATCTGTGTCCTGACCCCAGGGCTCTGCGAGGGGCCCTGGCCCAGGAGGAGAAATGAGGGTAGCAGGTGGGGACTTGAGGACCCTGGGTGGGGGCTGCTCACGGGCGCTTCTCAGGAAGAACTGGCGCTTGCTGACTCATTGTCACACTCGGATCTCACAGAGAGACCTCGGAATTCCCAAGGATGGTGATTTGCATTGGGTGGAGGGGCACCGTCGTGGGCAATTAGCTTGGCTCGGGGCTCAGCAGGCAGCCAGAATGCTCACAAACAGCACGCCCCAGCACCATGGTTATTTTCCTGACCTCAATCGCAAGGGCCAGATCTCAAAACTATCATTAAAATGTCCAGATTTTTTCAGTGAGAGAAAATAGTGTCTGCCGAACTCCATAATATTCACCTGAGTATTCAGCATTCAGTGCCTGTTGGGAGCCTGACAGAGGTGGTCGAGAACATTCTGATTAAGAAGCATGAAGGAGGACAGGCCCTGCCAAAAATCAAAACATGCCGCCAAGATGCAGTCCTTTTCACAAGCGTAGTACCAGCAAGGGAAGACAGAAAAAAAGCAGATTGGTAAATCAGAAGAGTCCAGAAAGGCAGAAGGACTCAGGATGGGGGACACAGGACCTGAGCAGGAAGGTGTTTCCACATCTAGGGAGAAGACAGAGTATGACCCGTCACCACAGTGGGGGTGGGTGCCTGGCGGCTGGTGTAGCGGGGAGAAAAGATGAAGCAAATTAGATTCTTACTTTCTGAGTAAGACACAAAACCCAGAAGCCATAAATGGAGACATAGACTGACATGCTTAACCACATAGGATGGAAGGCCCTGTTACCAAAATGAAGACTAAAAAGGGACTGAAAAAAAACTTGCAATACATAGCAGGCAGCACGTCACTATATAATAACATATATAAAGAGCCCGCTGAAATGGAGAAGACAAGCAGTCCAGCCAAAAAAATAAAATAAAATTATTTGCAGGCAATTCTTAGAAGAAAAAAAAAGTGCAAAGTATTAGCAATAATGAAGGGAGATTTGACTTCACTAGGAAGTGAAGAACTGTAAAATAAAGCCATGATGAGATATCCATTTACTTAGCAGCCTGGAAGAAATAAAAAATATTGGTAATGTTCCATTTGGGCAAAATTGGACAGAAATGGATATTCTCATACACTGTTGGCAAAGGATAAATGAGCAGTATCTTTCTGGAAAGTGATGTGGCAATGTTAATACATTAAATGTTAACAATGGTAATTATATAAACCTTAAAAAATTTTTTAATGTTTATTTTTATTTTTGAGAGATAGAGCACGAGCGGGAAAAGGGCAGACACAGAATCTGAAGCAGGCTCCAGGCTCCAAGGTGTCCTCACAGGACCTGATGCAGGGCTCGAACTCACAAACTGCAAGATCATGACCTGGCCCGAAGTCGGACATTTAACTGACTAAGCCACCCAGGTGCCACTATATAAACCTTGTTATAGAGTTCCCAGTTCTGGAATCTACCCCACAGAAGTACTCAGGAATTTTCAGGAAGAGCTACAGACAAAAGTAAACCTGGCTGGCTTGGTTAAGTGTCTGACTCTTGATCTCAGATCAGGTTTTGAACTCAGGGTTGTGAGTTCAAGCCCCATGTCGGGCTCTCTGCTGGGCATGAACCCTACTTAATTTAAAAAAGGGGGGGCACCTGGTGGCTCAGTCAGTTGAACACCCAACTCTTGATCTCAGCTCTGGTCTTCCTCTCAGGGTCGTGAGCTCGAGCCCCACATCGGGCTCTGTGCTGACAGCTCAGAGCCTGCTTAGGATTCTCTCTCTCTCTCTCTCTCTCTCTCTCTCTCTCTCTCTCTCTCCACCTCGCTCTGTCTCAACATTAAAAAGAAAAAAAAGAGCAACAGCAAAAAATATGCAAATTGGGAATCTCCATGAACAGAAGACGGGTAAAAAATAAATTGTGTGTGTCCAATAGTATGGAATGGTAGGCATCTACCAGAAAGATGTGTTCTCAGAACATGTGTTCTCAGAAAGAGAACCTGAAACCAGGCTTCTTGACGAGGGTAGGTCTACTTTGGCTTTTCAAAAAACCTCTGTGTGTGTCAGTGTATATGCTCCATTTCACTAATCCCAGATTGCATATCCTCTTCTCGTAGTAACAGGATACATGATCGCTGGTATCTCTGATTCTACAATGCACGGCATTATGTTTGTGTAAGCACACAAAAATATCTGGAACAATACTCGAAACTGAACCACGGGAAGGTGGAGTTAGGGAGGTTGGGAGAGGCACGTGTACTATCTTAAACATTTGTCAGCTTGCATTTGCGCTGGGGGCACATATCATTTGGGCAACAGATAAAAACAAGGCATTAACAACGGATGCACCAGACTCGGCTATGGCCAGAATCACCACATTTTATCCTGAGCCTCTAGAAGACTGGGTTTACTTTCCTACCCCTGGACAACCTCTATTTATTTGTTTAAAGTTTATTTATTTGGAGAAAGAGAGAGCTTGAGAGAGAGGAAAGTCCAAGCTGGCTCTGCACTGTTGGCTCAAAGCCCAACGTGGGACTCAGTCCCATGAACCGTGGGATCATGACCGGGGCTGAAATTTAGAGTTGGACGCCTCACCGACTGAGCCACCCAGGGGCCCCTGGACAACCTTTATTCTTAAGGAGTGACAACTGTCCTTTGATTAGTTTTTCATCATCCCCAGAATCCACGCTGTCACCCCAGATGCCAGGAAGAGCCGAGTGGGAGCAGAGCGAGGCTGGAGCAGGTGCTGGCCCCGCAACTGCTTTCTGTTGTGTTTCCTGCGGCCAATGCAGCAGTTAGGATTTCTGTGCTGGGGGCACCTGGGTGGCTCAGCCGGTTAAGCTTTTGACTTTGGCTCAGGTCATGATCTCACGGTTTGTGGGTTCCAGCCCTGTATCGGGCTCTGTGCTGACAGCTCGGAGCCTGGAGCCTGCTTCGGATTCTGTGAGATAAATATTAAAAAAAAAAAAAGAGTCCAGAGCAAGCGGTTCTTGGGGGGCAGTTCGGATGTACAACGATGTGATCAGGAACACGTGCTCTTTCCCCCATCGTTCTCCCTTCACCTACAACGCGTTGGTTTTCACATCAGATTTATTTCTCACGGTTGCAAGAGACCTGCCACAGCTCTAGATACGCAGAGCAGCGTCCAAAGCAGGAAGGGAAGGAGGAGGTCCTAACCTTACCGCCTAATTGCCCTGGAACCCTATTGGCTAGAATTTGTCATGTGACCATTCCTTAGCCCAATCGCTGGCAGGGAGGACAGGGATTGTGTGATTGGCTAAGACCAGTTGTGGTTCCTGCTCCGAGGAGTGGCTGCCACGGCCACGGCCACGCTGGGGTTCTGCTGCACGCCCTGGGGGGAGGGGGAGGGGGAGCGTTGGGGAGCTAAAGAGCAAAGCTGCCACAAGGTTTTTGGTAGTGACCCTACTGAGCACGTGGCTTGAGATCATGTTCACCCTCCCCCTGGGAGCAGTGAAATGACTAACGGCTATTAATGGAGAATGAGCAGCTCAAACGGCAGTGAAGAGCCGATTAATGGATTCTAGAACTTGCCCAGGACTCCTTCAGCCCCCTCACGTGGCGCGTTTTGCAAACCACACTGGTGAAAAATAGCATGTTGCGCCTGAGGTCTCTGAAATCGGCTAGAGAAACCAGGGCTTCGTTTCAGATGAAGGGGTTGCAGGGGCCCCCAGGGACCGGACACGGTGAGGTAGGCTTCCCGCTTCTCAGAAAAGAGGCTGAGGAGGCAGGAGGCTCCCGGGTGGCACGAAAGAGACGCCGTCGCCTCCCCGGGGCCGGCATGGTGGCCGTTACCCTCATTCCTGTCCCTCCATCCGTTGAGGGAGAGGCGGCCAGGTGGGAGGGGTGCGCTGGGCTGGACCCAGAGCAGAGTGAGCAGGACTCTGCACCGTCTTGGAGTCACGTGGGCGGGAAAGAAAACAGGAGGGAAGTCGGGAGTCCAGGTTCAAGTCCGTGTTATCTCGCCAGGCGCTTTACCCCTGGAGCCCGGTGCTGCAACCGCCTGCTTTTCCTAAGAGCCTGAGCCGGAAATCACCCCTGGGGCAACCCTTCATCCCATTCTAGAAGCCTTCCCTGGCACCCTTTCTGTGTAACGTGAGATCTGATAAAGTCCACGGGTTCTGGAAAGAAACCACGTGCCTAAGAAAGACTGCGGTGCCCTTTTCCTTAGGAAGGAGCTACAGGGAGATCTGTGTGGGGCTGGTGTGGGCATAGCCAGGAGGGCAGCTTGGAATGCAAACAGACCTGCTTTTAAGGGACAGCCTTGCCACTTCCCAGCTGTGTGTGGTGGCTCTGGGGAAGTCGTCCAGTCGCTCCGCCTCAGCCACTTCACCTCTCTGCACAGCATCAGCTTTCAAGCTATGGGACTTGTTTTTGTGTATATCTTCTTCGGAGAAACGTCCGTTCAAACCCTTTGCCCATTCAAAAAACTGGATAATTTGTCTTTCTGTCATAACATCCTTGTATATTCTAGATACTAAACTCTTACCCGATATGTGATTTGCAAGTGTTTTCTCCCATTTTGCAGACTGTTTCTTCACTGTCTTCATAGTGCCCTTTGAGGCACAGAAGTTTTACACTCTGATAAAGTCCCCTTTATCTATTTTTCATTTGGTTGCTTGAGCCTTTGGTGTCATATCTAAGGAATTGTTGCCTAATCCAAGGTCACAAGATTTACATCTGTGTTTTCTTCTAAGAATTTTATAGTTTTCGCTCTTCCAGCTAGCTTTTTGATCCATTCTGAGTTAATTTTTGTGTGTGGTATCAAGTAGGCGGCCAACTTCTTATTTTATTTATTTATTTATTATTTATTTATTATTTATTTATGAGTCTGTCCAGGTTTCTTAGCACCGTTTGTTGAAAAGGCTATCCTTTCCCCCGCTGAATTGTCATGGGACCTTCAATGAATATCAAGTGACTATTAATGTAAGGGTTTATTTCTGGACCCTCGATTCTACTCCAGCAATCTATATGTCTGCCTTTATGGCAGTACCACATGGTCTTGATTACTGTGGATTTGTAGTAAGTTTTGAAATCAGAAAGTGTCAGTTCTCCAACTTTGCTTTTTTTTTTTTTTTTTAATTTTTTTTTGGCCATGCTGGGTGCCTTGCATTTCCATACAAATTTTAGGATTAGATTGTCACTTTTTGCAAGGGAGTCAGCAAGGATTTTGAAAGAGATTATACCAAAGTATAGATCAATTTGAACAGTATCACCATCTTAACAAAATTGTAAGTCTCCCAATCCATGAACATTGAATGTCTTCCCATTTATTTAGGCGTCCTTTAATTTCTCTCAGTGATTTTTTTATAGTTTTCATTGTATAAATCTTACACTTCTTTAAATTTATTCCTAAGAATTTTATTCTTTTTGATGTTATTGTAAGTGGAATGTGTTCTTTTTTTTTTTTTTCCTAGGAGAGAGAGAGAGACAGCGTGAGCAGGGGAGGGTCAGGGGGAGAGGGAGTCACAGACCGAAAGAGGCTCCAGGCTCTGAGCTGGCAGTCAGCACAGAGCCCGACGCGGGGCTCGAACCCACGAACCGCGAGATCATGACCTAAGCCAAAGTCGGACGCTTAACCGACCAAGCCACCCAGGCGCCCCTAGTGGAATGTGTTCTTAATTGCATTTTTGGATTATCCATTGCTATTGAATAAGAATACAGTTGATATTATATTTTGTACAAGATATTGATCTCGTATGCTACAATGTTGCTGAACTCATTTATTCATTCTAATAGGCTTCTGTTTGGTTAGTTTTAGTTTGTTTGTTTTTTGGATTGCTTAGTTTTCCATATTCAAAATAATGGCGTTTGTGAATTGAGTTAGTTTTACTTCTTCCTCTCCAATCTGGGTGCCTCTTATTCCTATTTATTTATTTATCTTTAAGTAAGCTCTACGCCCAGAGACTGGAGATCAGGAACCACCTGTTGTACTAACTGAGCCAGCCAGGTGCCCAGCCCCCCATTACTTTTTCATTTTTCTTTGTGCTTCAGTGTCCTGGCGAGAACCACCAGTGCGAACTAGAAGGAGCAGGAACGGACATCAAGGTCTTATTCCTGATCCCAGAGGGAAAGCTTTCAGTCTTTTACCATTAAATATGCTACCGGCTCTCAGTTTTCCATAGATGGCCTTTATTAGATTGAAGAAGTTTCCTTCCGTTTTTATTTCATCGATTGCTTTCTGTCACGAAAGGATGTTAGATTTTTTATTAAACATTTTTGTCTATGTCTATTGATATGATCGTGTGATTTTTTAAATAATTTTAAAAATATTTATTTATTTTTGAGAAAGAGAGAGAGACAGAGAGACAGAGCATGATGGGGGAGGGGCAGAGAGAGAGGGAGACACGGAACTCCAAGCAGGCTCCAGACTCTACGCTGTCAGCACAGAGCCTGATGCAGGGCTCAAACCCACAATCTGTGAGATCATGACCTGAGCCAAAGTCGAACGCTTAACTGACTGAGCCCCCCAGGCACCCTGATCATGTGATATTTATTCATCCCTCCCTCCCTTCTTCCTTGCTTGCTTCCTCTCTTCTTTCTTCTCTGTCTCTTTCTTTCTTTTAGAGAAAGAGAGAACTCGAAGGCAGGGAGAGGAGCAGAGGGAGAGAGAAAGAGAGAAGGAGAGAGAGAGAAAGAAGGAGGCACGGAGGCCAACACAGGGTGTGGGATCACAACCTGAGCCAAAATCAAGAGTTGAACACTGAACTAACTGAACCACTGAGACACCCTGTCCTTTATTTTATTAATAATGTATATTGCATAGATTGCTGCTTGTATGTTATGTTTTTTTTTTAATTTCTGAGAGAGAGACACACACACAGCATGAACAGGGGAGGGTCAGAGAGAGAGGGAGATACAGAATCTGAAACAAGCTGCAGGCTCTGAGCTGTCAGCACAGAGCCTGACGCGAGGCTTGAACCCACAACCATGAGGTCATGATCTGAGCCGAAGTCAGACGCTTAACCGACTGAGCCACCCAGGCGCCCCAATTTTTGTATGTTAAACCAGCCTTGCATTCCTTGGATGAATCCCACTTGTTTATGGTAGATAATCCTTGCTATATGTTGCTGGATCCAGTTATGGTTCGAGAATTTTTGCGACTATATTCATAAGGACTGTTGGTTTGTGGTTTTCTTTTCTTGTTATGTCTTTCTCTGGGTTGGTCAGGATAACACTGGCCTCACAGAATGAGAGGGGAGGTGTTCTTCCCCCCTTTTCATGAAACTGCTTTAAAAAGCTTATGAGGGTTGGTATAATTCTTTAAATGTTTTGTAACATTTGCCAGTGAGGCCATCTGGGCCTGGACTTTTCTTTGTGGAAACTTTTTTGATCACTAATTCAGTCTCTTTACTTCTTATAGATTTATTCATATTTTTAATTTTGTCTTGAGTCCATTTTGGTAGTTTGCATTTTTCTAGAGATTTGTCTATTGTAGGTTTTCATATCTGTTGGTGTACATTTGTTCACAGCAGTACTGTATACTCCTCTTTATTTTTTGTATAGTTGGAATGTCTCTTTTTCACTCCTGATGTTAGTAAATGTGCCTCTCCACCTCCCCCTACCACCTTTGATTAGTCGAGATAAAGGTTTTTCAGTTCTATTGATCTTTTCCAAAAGACAAATTTTGGCTTCATTGATTTCCTCTATTGTTTTTCTAGTCGTTATTTTATTTAATTTGTTTTCCATTCTATGTTCTTTCTTTTCTTCTGCCTGCATTAGGTTTAGTCTGCTCTTCTTTTTCTAGTTTGTTGAGCTGGCAGGTTTGGTTACTGATCTGAGCTCTTTCTTCCTGTTTAACATAGGCATTTACAACTATAAGTTTCCCTTTAAGTACTGCTTTCGCTGTATCCTGTATATTTTGGTATGTTGGGCTTTTCTTTTCTCAGAGCATCTCAAAGTATTTTCTTATTTCTTTTATGATTTCTTCTTTGATCATTTGATTATTTGTGAGTGTGTCATTTAATTTTTAAATATCTGTGAATTTCCCAAATATCCACTTGTCATTGATTTTTAATTTAATTTCATTTGTTTGTACAACATGCTTTGGATGATCTCAATATTTTAAGGTCACTGAAGTTTGTTTTATGGTCTATAATATTGTCTCTTTCAGAGAGTGTCTCACATGCACTTGAGAAAAATGTGCATTCTGTTGTTGAATAGAGTATTCTATGGATATCCATTAGGTGTTCTATAGTGTTGTTCAAATCTTCTATTTCTATGATAATCTTCTCTCTAGTTGTCTGGTTGTTCTATCCATTATTGAAAATGGAATATTGAAGTCTGCAACTATGATTGCCGAATTATCTATTTCTCTGTTCAATTCTGACAATTTTTGCTTTACGTATTCTGTAGCTCCATTATTAGATACATATATGTATTTGGGGTGCCTGGGTGGCTCAGTGGGTTAAACATCCGACTTCAGCTGAGATCATGATCTCACGGTTTGTGAGTTTGAGCCCTGCGTCAGTCTTTGTGCTGAGAGCTTGGATCCTGGAGCCTACTTCAGATTCTGTGTCTCCCTCTCTCTCAGCTCCTCCCCTGCTCATGTTCTCTCTCAAAAATAAATAAACATTAAAAAAAAAAAAAGATGCATATGGGGCACCTGGGTGGCTCGGTGGGTTAAGAGTTCGACTTCGGCTCAGGTCATGATCTCACAGTTTGTGGGTTCAAGCCCCACGTCAGGCTCTGTGCTGACATCTCAGAACCTGGAGCCTGTTTTGGATTCTGCGTCTGCCTCTACCCTGCTCACACTCACTCACTCTCTGTCTCACTCTCAAAAATAAATAAAGATTTTTAAAAAATTTTTAATAAAAAATAAATTTTTAAAAATGCATATGTGTTTATAATAGATTGAATAGTATAAAATATTCTTATTTTTCCTAAAGTCTATATGCCCTATATTAGGATAGCCACTACTTTGACTTAACTATCTCCGACTTTGAATTTGATAGTTTGACTTGACCATATTTAAATGTATATCACTGGTTTTATTTTTTTCACCAAATTTGGGGAGTTTGCAACCATTATTTCTTTAAATTTTCTTTCTTCTTTTATTTTTGAGAAAGAGAGAACACAAGTGGGGGAGGGGCAGAAAGAGAGAGAGAGAGAGAGAGAGAGAGAGAGAGAGAGAATCTCAAGCAGGCTCTACAGTCAGCATGGAGCCTGACACAGGGCTCAATCCCACGACTCTGGGATCATGACATGAGCCAAAACCAAGACTTGGATGCTTATTCCGCTGAGCCACCCAGGCGCCCATCTTTAAATTTTCTTCCTAATCCTCTCTCTGTCCTCTCTTTCTGGAACTCTCATTTTGCATTTGCCAGTACACTTGATGGTGTCCCACAGGTCTCTGAGACTGTTCATCTTTCCTTCCATCTTTTATTTTCCTGTTCTTCCAATTGGATGATTGCAATTGACCTTTCTTCAGTTCACTGACTCTTACTTCTGTCGATTCAGATCTGCTTTCGAGATCTTCTACTTTTCATTTCAGCTATTGTACTTTCCAACTCCAGAATTTCTTGGGTCTTTTGCATAATGTCTGTGTCTGTATTGAGATTCTCTATTTGGTAAAACATATTCTCATATTTTCCTTCAACTCTTTAGCCATGATTCTCTTTATTCCATGAACATGGTCATGATAGTGGATTTGAAATCACAGTCTAGTAAATCCAACATCCAGGCTTTCTCAGAGACACTTTCTACTGACTGTGATTCCTGTGTATAGACCACGTTTCCCTGTACACACACACACACACACACACACACACACACACGTATCATAATTTTCTGTTGAAGGGTGGACACTTTCAATTATGTAACTTTTCAGTTATGGCAACTCCAAAAATCAGATGCTCTCCCCTCTCCAGGTGTGTAGCTCCTGCTATTTTTTTGTTGTTGTTGCTGTTTTGTTTAGTGAATTTTCTGGACTAATTGTGTAATGTCCATATTCTTTGTCATGTGTGGCAATGGAAGTCTCTGGCTCAGTTCAGTCATGTCAGCTAACGGTCGGACAGAGACGTTCTTAAATGCCTTGAAACCATACGTCTCCCAGCTTTTACAGAAAGGCTCAGGGTGTGTATTGCTGTCGGCTCTCAGTGCTCTGGCAGACAGGTTAAAAAAAAAATCTGTCTGAGTCTTTATTTCCTGCTTACTCGTAGCCTCAAAGTCAGCCGCTCATGAAAGATTATAGTATTTTCGGGTCTTTCTTGGGCATATGCAGGTATATGTGGCCTATAGTCCAATGAATGTGTCAGAGCTTTTCAAAGCCCAGTATGGAGATGTCATTTTCTGGGTTTTCTTTTTAAATTTCTGCCTGGTCTCTTGTTAGCTTTAAGGTATTACCACCTCAGGCACCTGTGCTGTTAAACATTTTCCATATCCAGTACACACACACACACACACACACACACACACACATTTCTCCACCTCCCCACCGTCATTTCCTCAAGAAGGTGTTATCATAATTTTTCATTAAATCCATATTCACTTTTACATCAGAATTTCTCAGTCAGGACAATGTTGCCATTTTGGTGGGACAATTCTTCGCTGTAAAGGATATTTAACACTCGTGGTCTCAGCCCACGAAGTGCCAGGGGTGGCCACACAAAATCGGGAACCAGAAACATATGCATGTATTTCTAAGGAGCCTCTATTTTTTTTTAAAAGTTTATTTATTTAGAGAGAGCCAGACACAGCATGAGGAGGGGAGAGGCAGAGAGAGAGGGAGAGAGAGAAAATCCCAAGCAGGCCCCGTGCTGCCAGCCCAGAGCCCGACACGGGGCTCAAACTCGCAGAACTGCGAGATCATGACCTGAGCTGAAACCAAGAGTCGGATGCTTAACTGACTTGAGTCACCCGGGCACCCCCTAAACACCCTCTTAAGCTCATCAGGATCACTTGGTTAAGTATCACTTCCCAGCATTATGACTGTATCATTATGTTTGTTTACACTGAGACACGTGTGTACCATTATTGACTTTTCTTCCTTGTTTAACTTAAAGTTTTTTCCTAGAGTTATTAACTGCCTCCTTTATTTGCTTCATTCCCAGGTACCTAATACTAATCATTTGCAAAGGTCTCCAAGTGTATAGGAAGTGCCTCTCAAGAACGTCAAAGAAAACAAACAATAAAGCTTCTTTCTGCTCCTTTTTGGAATCATTCCTTCTGTCATCTTGCTCCAACCCAAACCACTTATCTAGGAATGCTCTAGAACAGTCATCTTGGGGCTGCTCTTCATCCGGTAGTTTCACCTATTGTAAATTCTGCAAACTGGCAAATCTGAGTTCTCTCTCTACTGCCTGATGAAGTCGGGGGTCAGGAAGACCAGGGCAAATGAAAGACTAAAGAAGCTGCATTTTCTTGGATTGCCTAAGGGCAGAGTAAATAAATATGTGATGTTGCTTCATACAGTAATAGAATGAATACTTTTTTTTTTAAGTTTATTTATTCATTTTTGAGAGAGAGAAAGAGAGAATCCCAACCAGGCTCCACGCTGTCAGCTCAGAGCCCTATGTGGGGCTTGATCTTACAAACCGGGAGACCCTGACCTGAGTCAAAATCGAGAGTTGGTTGCTTAACCAACTGAGCCACCCAGGCGCACCTAGAATGAATACTTTTTAATGTGCTTCTCTATTTATAGTATAATTTGATTTTTATTGTAACCTTCAGTCGCATTTCACATGTGAGGAAATTGAGGTATATTCCCTGATGCCCATTTTATTTCTGGAATAATACATAATAATACTACAGTATAATCACTGTAGCTCACTAGTTTGTGAACACTGCTCAAGGGTCCTAGGAAACACCATACAGAAGAAATAAAGACGGTCTTTTTTCCAAGTCCGGAAACTTGAAATCCAAGTGTTGGGAGTTTGTGGTGTGTGTGTGTGTGTGTGTGTGTGTGTGTGTGTGTGTACAGGAGTCTAGTGTGACCTGTAGCCTCCCACTGTGTCCATCTCTGGGGTGCAGACGTGCACCTGGAGACTTAGCAAGACCAACCCAACAGAAGTTCACTGAGTCTCCTGGAAACAAAATGGAGTTAGCCCCCACGTGATCCAGTGATAAAAAGTCTTAGATGTCAGAGGGAAGTAGAAATTCCACAACTACTAAGACACCCTCTGTAGACTCCCAGAAATGTTTACTGGATTCGGGGTAACTGAGGTCAGGAAAAAGTAAGAACCAATGAAGTGTAGGCTTTTACTCCCGATGTGCCCCCATCTTTATGTATAAACCAGGGAGGCCTGGGAGATTATAAGTTGAAATTTCCCTCTGCCAGTCACCAAGACAATGGGAAACAATGTGCATTGTCTTCTCTTTCTGTTTAGTTTACAGAACCTCAAGATTATTTAGATGACGACATATTTGGGGCAGGTGGAACCCTTCCTCTGCCCCACAGATGAAACCATATTTGGGCTAAGCCAGGCATGATAATTCCATTTTCCTGTGCTCATGAGGGTTTTAGAGTAGTGTGGGATCCAAGACTTGGCCCAATAGGGAAGTGAGCTCCCTTAATGCTTTCATGAGGTTGCATGAGCAAGTGATGCTTACAGTAATGGCAGCCTTTTTGTGAACATGAAGTAATAAGCCTACAATGAAACATGGCAAAACCAAAAGACAGGGAGAGCCTGGGTCTTTAACGAGATCTCTGAGTATTGCGCCTACTCGGGGGCTATCTGGATTCTGCTCTGGGAGCTGAGGCAAGGTGGAGCAGGAGTGGGGGATGGGAGAATGGGTGCCAGCCATCCCGAAGTCCACGGAGGGCCATTTTCTTCACACAATGTACCCTTCCACTTTCACCAATTAAAGGCCCCACTTGGGTTTCTGGGCTTCTACTCCTAATTTATCCAAATGCTCCCATCACTGCAGTAGTTTTCAAGGAGTCTAGGTGCTACAGGTCCTCACATGGCAGATGTGAGCCCCTTTTAGCCTGACCCCTGTGAGGTAGGTTTTGTTATTCCATCATAATGCACGAGAAAACTGTGGCTTAGAAAGATGAATTAACTCATCCAAGGTCAACCTCAGAGTTGGGAATCGAACCTGGGTTCTCTGCTGCCGAGACCTGGGCTCCGTTCACTGCACCTCAGTGGCTTTCGAGACTAAACCTCATGACTCCCTCCAGACTCCACCCTTCCTCCTGTTTTCTCAACAATAATGGACTCAGCCATTACTGCCGTCCCCAAGGACCCCGTGAGTCCAGTTCAAATCCCAGCATGGGGTTTGGGCTGGGGTTTAATGGAGTCAGGATAAATTCAACACATTTCATGTAAACTTGGTGAAGAGGGGAGTGTAGCTGTGGAGCCAAGGGCCCTGTGCTGGGCGGGGGCTGGCTGGGGGGACGACAGGGAAGAGGGAGGCACTGCTGGTGGGCGTCCAGGGGTGGACACCTATCATGTGGAGCTCAGCAGGCTGCGTCCCAGGCTGGGCGAGGGCATAGCCTAGCACTTGGGGCAGCCTTCCTACTTGGGGCGATTCGGGGAAAGTTTCCTGAAGGAGGCTCTGAAAAAGGAAAATGGGGATTCCAGGCACAGAAAATGCTGGAGCTGAGCCCAGGGCCTGGAGCCTGCAGAGTGTACGGGAAACACTCAGAGCAACCAGCTGGCTTCCGTCCTGCCCCCTCTTCCTTGCCAACCCTCCAGCTACTGCTGCCAGATGATGCTCCGATACATCATCGCTCTGCTCAGACACCTCCCTGGGCTGGTGCCCCACACCTCCCGGAGAACAAGCCAACACCCCATCCTCGAAGTTGAAGCCTTCCCTGGTCAGGCCATCTTCCTCGCTCTACTCTCCTGAGCATGGCTGTCCCTGAGCGAGCCCCGTGGCCCCCCCTCTGCCCGGCATGGCACCTCACCAGGATACCTCCTCACTGCCAAGTTTTGCCCACTCTGCAAAAGCCGCTTGTCCAAGGAGCCTCCCCTGACTCTTTCACCCTCCCCCACCCCAAGGAAATATTCTTGGCCAAGTTCCGTGACTCCTCAGAGGTTCTAGTTTTTCATCCATGTGGTCACAGTAGTTTGTGTCGAGTGCCATCGGAATGTGGGTGTAGAGAAGGTGGTATCGGATCTCAGCAAGGGCGTGGCTTTTGTGGGCTCTCCAATATTTTAACATAAAATCAAGTTTGATTGTTTTTCATTATAGAAGTAACAAAAACACCTGGAAAATGGAGGGGGAAAAAAATCCCCTATAGTAACCTCACCCATCAGGACATTTACTGTGAATGCTTTTGGAAAATTTGTTGTTCTTATTATATATAGAAGCAGATATTACTGGCCATGACTTTTGGAGGCTGATGGGTTTTGTTGTTATTAAGGCTACCTTGAGATATAATTCATATACCATACATTCCACCCATCTAATGTGTACAATTCAATGGTTTATTTTATTTTTTAAAGTATATTCAGAGTCGTGGAGCCATCACTACATTTAGTATATTTTCATCACCTCGAAAAGAAATGCTCTGTCGGTTAGCAGTCACCTCCATGTTTGATTATTTTTTAAATTTACATACATTTTTTGGCTTAACATTATTTTATAAGCATCTTTTCCATTGCCTGACAATCTTTTTAACTATCTTGTGTGGTGACCCTAGCAAAGGATTTGGCGAGGGGAATGGCATGGCCAGGTGTGTTCTAGAAGGCTAGCGTTGGTGGGGACCAGAGAAACTTGACTGAGACCACAGGGCAAAGGTGAGGGAGGGATGATGGGAGCAGGCTGTGAGGAGAAACCACCTGAGACACGCTTTAGGGTGGAGGGGAGCAAAGCTCCGGAAGCAGAATTGGTAACACTACCGATTTGAATGTCGGGAAGGATGGAGGAGGCTGTCGGTGCATTTCCGGGAGTGGGTCAAGGTGGGTGGTAATGGCAATAACGGAGTCCCAGAAGGAGGACAGGGCACAGGTTTGGGGCAGAGATGAAGAGGAGCTGGAGTTTGGACTTCCTGGATTCGGGGGGCCCTCAGTCTCTCCTGAGGAGTTGAACATTCTGCAGGGGGGGTGCTAAGGGCTGGCACTCAGGGGCCACTTAGGGCTGCCACGGAAAGGCTTGGAAGTTAAGGGTATAAGGACCGCAGGTGAATCCTTGGGAGCCGGGGCTTAGCCAGGGTGGGCGTGAAGGGCAAAGGGAGGGCCCGAGCAACATGGGGATCTGGTTTGCGGGGGGTGCGAGGGCGGGGCGGACGAGGAAGCGAAAGACGTGGAATGTGGCAAGGTAGGAAACAGCAGAGCTGGGGCTGCCTGCGCAGTGGCCAGGACGACAGAGGAGCAGGTGAGGCCGGGAATCCAGGCGCGCCGGGTGCCCGGGACAGGGATGGCGCAGAGCCTCAGCGTCCCAGAGCGGTCCTTGCCGTCGGGGTGCCGCGGCCCGAAGGGACAGGTCAGGTGGGAACGTGTGGCCTAAGGACGTCTGCGAGTTCAGGCCCCTCGTCCCTTCCCTGCGGCGTCTCGTCCAGTCTGCGAGGCGAGCCCTGCCTGACCATTGTGGTGCCCAGGGTTCGGGAGGGGGAGCCCCCAAGGGCTTCAGGTCCTCANTAGGGAAAGTTAGGGGACTTGACTTTGCCAGATAGCGCCACCACACGACGCCTCCCGAGCCGCCGCCGGCGCCCCGCCGCGTGCTGCCGAGACCGGCGTGGCCCAGCGCGAGCGCAGACTTGGGCTCGGGAGAAGGGGCGGCGCTCCTTCGGGG
>NW_027533258.1:2838621-2876309 GCF_008692635.1 Crocuta crocuta
CGGCCCGGCCATGCCGCTGGAGACGCAGGACGCGCTGTACGTGGCGCTGGAGCTGGCCATCGCCGCGCTGTCGGTGGCGGGCAATGTGCTGGTGTGCGCCGCGGTGGGCACGTCGAGCGCGCTGCAGACGCCCACCAACTACTTCCTGGTGTCCCTGGCGGCGGCCGACGTGGCCGTGGGACTGTTCGCCATCCCCTTTGCCATCACCATCAGCCTGGGCTTCTGCACCAGCTTCCACAGCTGCCTCTTCCTCGCCTGCTTCGTGCTCGTGCTCACGCAGAGCTCCATCTTCAGCCTCTTGGCCGTGGCCGTCGACAGGTACCTGGCCATCCGCGTCCCGCTCAGGTGAGGCGCGCGGAGTCCCCGACCCCGGGGCCCCGTCGAAGCCCCGCAAAGGACCGTCCGCTCCAGGCCCAGGATGCTGGCCGAGTCGCGCCGGGCGCTCGGACCTCGAGTTCCCAGCCTGGAGGACGCCGGCTATCCCCGACACACGTGCGCCCGGGCTGCCCAGACCCTCTTGGTGCCCGGGACCGCACTCCGGAGGCCTCTGTTCCCCCGGATACGCGCCTGTTTTTAGGGGGGATCTCCGTAGGGACAGCCCCAGGAGTTCTGGGGCGTGCGGCCGGCGGCGGAAACTCCGAGGAAAGCGCGCCACCCCAGCGGGCGGGTGGGAGCGCGGGCGCAGGAGGTTTGGTGATCCTATCTCCTCTGTGGCGAAGATATTTCCTCTCGCCCGTCCCCCGCTGCCGACCCAGAGCGGGGGGGGCCCCCAAACTGTTTCCTCCCACCCCTCACCCTTGGGCAGACGCGACCCTGTGAGTGCTGGAGGTCCAGGAGGCTGGGGAGGCTCCAGAGCAGCTCTGAACACTGAGGCTTCTCTTTCTCAGAATGCACAGGACTCAAGACCCAACTCCAGAATGTACCACCTGCTATAAAATGAGGGCGGGAGAAGGGGATGCGGCTCGGGGAGGACCCAATTAAGTCTAGGGAACGTTAGGAGCATCTGTGTCCGTATGCTAAATGGGGACTCAGATCACCTCCTTAAACTTTAAAAGTCAAAGCGCTGCCCCGGCGGCCAACACGAACAGCCTTAGAGCTGCAAGCCCGTTGTGTAATCGTGTTTACCCTCCACTGCCCTGTCCCAGCAGGAGGGGGAAGTGCCACCTAGATTTCAGAAACCTGGAGAACTTATGGGTGGTCTCTCTCACCCAGTGAGAAAATGTAGGATTCAGGGGATGGAGCCAGCCCCAGCTGTAGCTGATGAGCAGGTTCAAAGTTGAGCGTTTGAGGAGCACCTGGGTGGCTCAGTGGTTAAACATGGGACCTCGGCGCAGGTGGTGATCTCGAGGTCTGAGCCCACCTAGGGCTCTGTGCTGACAGCTCAGAGCCTGGAGCCTGCTTCAGACTCTGTGTCCCTCCTCTCTCTCTCTCTCTCTGCCCCTCCCTCACCCATGCTCTGTCTTCTTCTGTCTCTCTCAAAGAAATAGATGTTAAAAATTTTTTTTCAATAAAAACTAAAAAAGTTGAGCACCTGAGAGCAAGAGTATCAGGGAGCCTTAGGGCTCTATTGAAATTAGTTCCTGTCTTCTATGCCTGGGCCCCTTTGGCATTTCTGAGTTAGGTGAGCTTGGGCTCTCTTTGGGTTTGGAGCTGAGAAGGGAAACTGAGTCACAGGAGTAGGAGGGAAGGGAAGGAACATGTTGAGGCAGTTGATATTACACTTTTGTCTTTCCATTCCTTCAGTGATTCCAGAGGGTAGGTACCTGCGTCTTGTGGATGCGGGCACGGTGGCTCTGGGAGATGACGGTCTTGCTCATGATGTGCATCTGGGATGAGGGTCGGAGGCAGGACTTGAACTCAGTTGCCACCATATTCCCACTGTGCCCGCAGGCTGCCTTGCAGGGTTGTGTGTGGTGTCAGCGTTTGGGATGTGGGCAGAAGGCAGAGTGCTGTTTCCAGAAGCAGATCCGCCTGCAGCGGATCGGTGGTGGTAAGGGCTATGTGTGTGAAGGAACTGACCAGGAGAATGCTCCTAGAAGCCTCTTTAGCAGGGAGACACGTTGAGCCTGCCTGTGGGGGGTTGTGTCCTGGGTCCCTGGGTGTGTGTGCCTGGGAACAGGAACCTCCTGCTTGGCCGGGCTGTGAGCCCGATCTGCATGTCTGGGCCCTTCCACTTACTGCTGCCCTTGGCATCTGACCAGGGGGCCTCATGCATCCCATCGGGTATGAAAGAGCCCAGGGCTTTCCAGGCTTGGGGTGGCATCATAGTCTCTTAGGAGTCGCCTTTCTGCCTCTTGGTCTTCATGTTGATTACTTGATGGCCCTTTGGACTGTTTGCATGGAGCAGGCTGTCACGGGCCCCCAGCCCACCGGGAGGTAAGGAGGACCCCCCTGTGCGCCATGGAGCAGGAAGTTCCATGAGCGTTTAAATATGTTAGTTCTTGTCCTGATGTTGGGTGGGGTCTTGAAAAAAAATGGGTGTGGATGTGTTAAGGGGAAAGAAATGTGAATCACAAGCCCCTAGCTTCTCCTTTGCATTTGCCAAGGGAAGTAGGGGGAGATACAGGAAAAGGACGGAAGAACGGTCAGTGGAGACGCGCCACGGAGCTCCTGTGTGCCCGCCCACGAGAATTCAGTGGCCCCGACTCCCTGCCCCAGGCACCAACCCCCATCCGTGAGGGTTGGAGAGGGTGCAGGTTCTCAGGGCTCCTGAGCCCTCCTGGGGGCTGGTGCCAGAGCGGGTCTTCTTCCTGGAGGAGCTGTTAGCACCTCCTGCTGCTGGGGGGTGTGGCCCAGGCTGAGATGCAGATTACAAGGCCCTGCTTTGCACTCTGAGTCCACATCTCTGGGGTGGGGTATGGCGGGGGGATTCCAGTTATCAGTCTCTTTAACTGGGGATCTGACAAGGCCAGGGAGTTCCACCCAAGTTCACGGATGGGGGAGGGGAGCGCCAATGGCATCCATGCCCCGAGGCTCTGAGTGTGAGGCTCTGTGGTCAGCTGGAAGCACAATGCAGGCGCAGAGACCGTGGCCCCCACCCGCTGCCCTGTTGCCAATTTGTTCAGTACAGTTGGGGAGATCACAGTGCAGAGGGAAAGGGGAGCCCCAAGGTGATGCTAGGCATAGAAATGACAACTTTGGCTGAACCTGAAAAGGAGGAGTGTCTGCTCACACCAGGCACTGTCCCGGCGCGTGCACAAAGAGAAGCCCGCCTCCTCTGGTTCAGGTCCCCACTGGCAGAGTCCACCTGCACATGTGCAGAGGTGGAGGCAGCACATCAGCAGAGCTGGGAGTGGAGGCTCCCTTGCTGCTAGAGGTNGGGGCCTGCAGGGATGGGGGAAATAGGTGGAGGTGGGGAGCATGGGTGGTGGAGGTGGGGGCATTAGGGGAGGGGGCATGTCTGCCCACAGCTGCTCCCCACCCCCACTTCACCCTCACCTCGTCTGGCAAGAGCACTTCCTCCCCCCTAATCTAACCCTGTTCCCCTTTGTGCCACACCCCCAGCTGAACTGTGTGGCAGGGGTGACTGTATGACTCACCTCTGTCCGGGGGCTTGCCCTGCCCTGCCCTGCTCCTGGACTCAGTTTCCAGTGGCGCTGAGTCTCCAGTCGGCCGAAGGCCAGCTGTTTCCCCAGTGCAGCTGAGGGAGGGTGCTTTCTGGGGAGTGTTTTGTTGGCTGGATTGGTCACCTGAATGGAAGAGGGTGTGTCTGCCTGTTTTGTCCTTGGACCCTGACCCTGTCACCCTCCCTGTTCCCTTTGCTATGTGTAGCCTTGAAAGTTCTGGGTGCTGACATCTTAGCAAGACTGCCTTGAGTGACATGTGTCCTCACTGAGGCTCCCTTAGCTGACTGAACTGTAGGGTAGGGATTGGCAGGGTCTTGGAGTGTTTTTACACAACTTGTTGTTTTTTTGAAGTTTATTTTGAGAGAGCAAGTGAGCAGAAGAGCGGCGGAGAGAGAGAGGGAGAATCTCAAGCAGGCTCTGTGCTTTCTCGGGGCTTGAACTCACTATCTGTGAGATTGTGACCTGAGCTGAAATCAAGAGTTGGATGCTTAACCGATGGAGCCCCCCAGATGCCCCTTTTCTTTTTTACGTTGAGCTACAAATCCCAGATGATAAAATTCACCTTTAGTGCTGTTTTGAAGTAAAGCGGGGGAAGATTTTCAGGTCTGGGTCGCATCCCTCCAGCCCTCCCAAGGACACAGTCCTCTGTCTTGTGCATCCATGCCCTTTCTCTTCCAGACCATTCCCATTGTAGCGGCTTGCATGGTGGCCCCCACCCAAAACGTGTTCTTTTTTTTTTTTTGTAAATATTTTATTTATTTTCTGAGAGAGAGAGAGAGCAGGGGAGGGTCAGAGAGAGAGGGAGACACAGAATCTGAAGCAGGCTCCAGGCTCCGAGCCAGCTGTCAGCACAGAGTCCGGGGCTCGAACCCACGAGCCGTGAGATCATGACCTGAGCTGAAGTCGGACGCTTAACCGACTGAGCCACCCAGGCGCCCCATGATGTCCATGTTCTAATTCCAGAACCTGTGACTATCACCTTGTGTGGGAAAGGAACGAATGTCCCCTCACGCGGATCTTGGGAGGCAGAGTTTATCCTGGATTAGCTATCTGGTCCCTAGATGCCATTACATCCTTTAAACTAGACACGCAGAGAAGAGGGAGGAGGCCGCGTGAAGATGGAGGCAGAGGTGGATGCGGGGGAGGAGGGAGGGCAGCCACGAGGGGCTGGGAGAAGCCTGGGGCGGATTGTGCCCTAGGGCCTTGGGCGGGGAGCCTGGCCCTGCCCCCTCGATGTCCAGCTTCCGGCCCCCAGAGCTGTGAGGGGGTACACCTTTGCAGGCCTGCGTGGCTCTCCCCTGCGTCGCCCCCCGCGGTGCCCCCATTCTGATCGAACCTGAAGGTCACTTCTGGGCCCCATTGCACATGTGCTCTCAGTAGCTCCGGGCCGGCTCCTGGGGGTCCCCGTGGAGCCCCCGTGTCATCTGCTCCTGCTCCCCTGGAACCGTTCTCCAGGATGCCGCCAGAGAGGAGGGTTTGAGCCTTACATCAGATTGCATCGGTTCCCTGCTTACCCCGGGCCTCAGGACCCGGCACCCTCCGGCTTCTGCTCTCAGCCTCGCACCCCTCCCCACCTCCCTCCCTCCCTCCCTCCGCCCCACCAGCTGGGCTCTTTCCCCAGCCGGGCTTTGTGCTGCCCCTCACCCCCTGGTCCCTGCGCTTGTCTACACTGACTCTCCCTAAAGTACATCTTCATGTCGTCATGAGTTATGGTTCCTTTCTGCGCAGAGCAGGAGCTCTGTGACCCCCAGGAGGGGCTGATTCTTGAATTCCTGCCCTGGCCCTCAGCGTGCTGCCCGGCATGGGGTAGGCACCCATATTTTGGGTGGCCGTGCGAGTGACAGGGTGAAGGGTGTGTGGTGGGGGAAGCTGGGACAGTGGGTGGTGGCGGCGGGGGACGCTCCGAGATGGCGGATGCAGGCAAGGGGCAGAGCCCTCTGCTGACATGATGTCAGGAAAAAGATGGTCCAAGAAGTTTTAGTCAAAGAAAGGGGGGACACCGTCTTCTGAAAGGCTGTCACAGTCCTGACAGGGACAGAGAGGCCCTCAGAGAGCCGGCAGGTGCCGTGGGGAGGGCCAGCCCGGGGACAGCAGGTGCAGGCGTGGCCTGCGGGTCAGCCAGGGGGCCATCCTGTTACCTGCACTAGGGAGCTGGCTCTCAGGACTGGCAGAAAAGTCACCCGGGACGTGGGTGCCCCTCTGCTGTTATAGGTCTCCCTGCACGTGCACGCCCCTCGGCCCCGCACCACCACCTTAAACCAGCAACAGGCGTGACAGTTGCTCGAGTCTGAGCCCATGTCTGGAAGCGCCGGGGGGAGGCTCCAGCCTGGCCCGGGGCTCGTCCCTGGGCGGCTGGGCTCCCTGCTGGCCCGAGTGGCCCGTCCGGTCCGGTCCGGTCCCACAAGCGCTGTGAGAAGCCGGGCGGTCCAGTCTGGAGGCGAGGGCCCTGTCCCCTCCCGGGGGCAGCGTCCCGCCAGCTGGGACAGTTGTCCAGGAGCATCTGGGAGCCACGGGGCAGCCTGTGAGGACTCAGGGCTGTGGGCAAGAACATCAGAAGGACTGGGGGAGGAGGGTCGGCCCGGCCACAGCCCGGAGCCCCAGTGAGGTCGCCCCGCATCCCGCAGCCCGGCCTGCATGTCTGGCAGGGACATGGCGCTGACTTAGTGCTTTAGCAGCGTTGCCGTGGAATTCCGAAGAGCATGGGTGGTTTGCTCCTTTGGTCATCTGGGGAATGAGTGTGTGCAAAGGGACAGAGGCGACCGACATTTTTACATGGGCGTATGTACGCTGCAGGGGCAGATATGAGGACTTGTGTCCTCAGCTACTCCAGACATCTGAATTTTTAATAGCGTGGACAGCAGCCACTCAGAAGGCTTTCCTGCACGCTGGGCACCATGCGTGCCTGATCTCGTCTAAGCCTTATGACAGACACTCTTGTGGGGCAGACTCTGTTACCTTCCTCGCTTCCCAGACAAGGAAATCAAGGCTCGGACCGTCATGATTAGCCCTGGTGACACGGCAGCCACAGCGGCGTGGCATGACCTCCCGGGAGTCCTTAAACCGGCACGTGAGCGGCTGAAGGGGAGGTTCCATGGTCACCCAAGAATGGGCAAGTGGCCCCTTCTAACGGGGTGAACGAGGACCCCAGCAAATGGTGACTGGGACTCTTTAGCTACTGTGCAGGACAAAGAAGACTGTAGCTAGGTGGTGGTATGGCCGAATGAGGGGGGTGGCCGTTGTGCGTGAAATGGCACAGAACTGACGGCGGGAACTCGTAGAGGGTCTCCTGCCCGCCTCCTTTCTCATCAGATGGCGGCACCGAGGCCTGGCCCTTCCTAACGCTCGAGTTCCTTACTGGCCCTTCAGGACTTGGGCTGCGGGCATGGTTCTTCTCTGATCTGCATTAGCAGGTTGTGCCCCTGATGGCTGAGGCTGACCGGCTGATGACACCCTGCCTTGGGCAGCCAGAACTGGATGGCTAGTAGCAAATGGACCTTCGTTGAAAGAATTCAAGTTGAGAACAGAGTTCACAGGCTCCGGGGTGGCCTTTGAACTCCGCCTGGGCCAAAGGAGGGGGAGTGCTTTTCCTAGAGGGTTGAAGCTGGGGTTTTAGGCGGGGCGGGGGGGGAGGAAGAGAGTTTTGAGCTGAGCTGGAGCCGGGTGCAAAAGTTTCCCCTCCCTCGGCCCTCACCAGAGCACTTCTGTTGGCACGTCTTCCAAAGGTCGCTACCCTCTGGGTGACACCTGGGTCTGTGCTGCCATCTCCCAGGTCACGGGAGGACCACACGCCCTCCTCCCCACCCTGATCCTCCCCGTTTCCTGTTACATTTGGATATTTTTCTGGGGATTGTATTTCTGCCTCCCGCCAGCTCTCAGCACATTGCCTCCCTAATCTGAGATTTTCCTTCCAAAAGGTAATTTATGCTGTTGCAAAGAAACCAAGCGTTTTTACAACTGTGGAAAGTCAGTCCCCATCTCTGCTCTGTGGTTTTTCCCAAATTGCCTGTCAGGCAGCCGCTCTTTCTTGTCCCTTTTCCTACACAGATTCTATATTGGACACATTCGGATTATAGCAGTGCTTTTACATTATTGAGGTTAATGCCGTTTGCATTTTATTCTCGAACTGTAATCACGTTTCCTGAGCCCTGCAGGGGGTTTCTGAAAACGGGAAACTGATACAGGGCATTTCGGATGTTTGCCTTGTGGATTTATTCCACCCCGGAGCAGAGCAGTACGTTTGGAGTAGGGCACACACGCCCGTCACTAAACTCTGCGTCCCAAGGTCGCGATGCGAGTGACCAGGTCAGATGAATTCTGTTTTTAGGTGCTCTCCACTGCTCATATCTACACCACATTGTAGTTGGCTTCACGTGTAGATGGTGAGTTACTCATTGGGAAATGAAGAGAAAGTTCAGGAAGAACACGGCTCCCCAGATCCTTAGGATGACCCGACCTCCGCAGCATCTCCATGGCTGGCTGACATAACGGGCCCTCTGAGCATGCCGCACTGAGCATGCGCTCTTGGGGTTGTCCTGCCAAACCTGCATTCCATGTTTTCTTCCCTCTTTCTGGGATTCCATATGTGTCTGTTTATATACATACCCGTAGGTAACTTTTTCAGGACACGGGAGATCAACGTCCTGGGGTCTTATGCCAATGGTATTTTTATTTCTCATGTGTCACTGGTAGTGTGACTGGCTGCAGTTCACAAGTGTAAAGGTATTGCTTCCACGCCCAGTGTCGCCCAAAGTCTCGTGTGTGGCGATTCTTATTTGTAACCTGTATTTCCTCCCGGAAGCCCTGGGGATTACTTGCCCTTGCTTAGTGTTCTGAAATTTCGTGAGGCTGGGTCTAAATAATGACCTTCAGGTTTCCTCCTTCACCGGGGGTGGAACTTCTAGGTGAACCTTTCCAATCTGAAGACTTACGTCTGTCTCCTTAGTTCTGAGATTTTGATAAAGAATATTTTCGTGATCATTTTCTTATCTCCCTTTTCTCTGTTTTTCTGGGATTCTTTTTTTTTTAAGTTTATTATTTATTTTGAGAGAGGGAGAAAGAGAGTGTGTGAGTGGGGAACGGGCAAGGGGTGGGGGCGGAGAGAGAGAATCCCAAACAGGCTCTGCATTGTCAGCACAGAACCTGATATGGGGGCTCGATCCCACAAACTGTGAGATCACAGCCTGAGCTGAAATCAACTGTCAGATGCTTAACCGACTGAGCCACCCAGGCGCCCCTCCTTCTGAGATTCTTAACCAATGGATGGAGACTTCCTCTCCTTGGCTGATATTTGACTCCTAAAAGTTCTCGAAGATGTGAGTTGCCAATAGTTTAACTTTCTGTTCTTAAAGAATTCCTTGAACTTTCCTCCCTAGTTACCCTATTTTTTAAATTTAGCATTTATATTTTTACTTTTGAGGTGAAAACTTTTGGGGTTGGTTTTGAAAAAAACTCTTGGATTCACATGGTTCAGACCACTTCACAAGGTGTATATAATCGAAACTTCCTCCCATCCCCCTCCTCCGTCACGAGGTCTCAAGCACTTTGGGGAGAGAGTGGAGAGTGAGGGGTTAGTGCACCATGGGAGACAGGAGACGACGGTATAGGTCAGGTGAGGCAGCCCTCCCCTTGATTTCTGCTCTTCTTCTAAATCCCCTTCTGGCACCTGCTCTCTGCTGGCCTGGAGCTTCTCCTCCTGGCCATCTCGGTTTCTTTTTCTGTTTTTAAAATTTTTTTTTAATGTTTTTTATTTTTGAGAGAGAGACAGAGTGTGAGCAGGGGAGGGGCAGAGAGAGGAGGAGACACAGAATCCGAAGCAGGCTCCAGGCTCTGAGCTGTCAGCACAGAGGCTGACGCGGGGCTCAAACCCATGAACCACGGGATCATGACCTGAGCCGAAGTCAGATACTTAACCGACTGAGCCACACAGGTGCCCCCCCCCTTTTTAGACATTTTTTAAATTTATTTTTTATTTTTTTATTGGCCATCTCTGTTTCTGATTTACGGCCATACGTGCCCCATCCTGACTCACCTACCTGCCTTCTGGTTTTTAGAAACTCCTCAACATCTCTGGTTTGCCGATGTTCCCTTCCACTTCCATTTTTAGGAATTTTAGGTTATGAATTTATCTCCTTTTGTCTTTCTCTGCTGTCATTCTGGGATTTTCTGAGAAGTGATGATTAAGTGGGACCGGGAGAGCCAATGTCGGATTTTAATCAGGAGTTTGACATGGTCAGGTTTGCGTTATAAACAGGCTCTGTGGCAGACAGTGGGGGTTGGGGGAAAAGGATGTGGGGCTGCCACTTGTCATCGAGCTGTGAAGGAAGACAGCACGCCCGTGGCAGAGGCCATGGAGTTGGAGGCAGAGTCGAGATATTGTTGATGTGTAAACTCTGAACGTCTGCCGCGGGGAGGGTTGACCTCTGATGCCAGCCAAGGGGTCAGACAGAAGTTCGGGGCAGAGGGGCCACAGGTGAAGCTACATAGCCCAGAGACAAGGACAGGAAAGAACCCCGAGAACCAAATACAGGCCCTGGGGCCGCAGTCAGTGAACAAGGGCCGAAGATGAGGCTGCTCAGGGCCAGGCAGGGCGGGACCTCGGGCCGGGCCGGTGTGTTGGTGCTGAGAGCACACGTTGAGTGAGGTGTCGTGGCTACCGGGTGGGGTCTTTGGGGACAGGTGTAAGGGGACTTGCTGACATGGTTGGATGTTGGGCATGAGGAGATGGGCGGAGCCCAGGGTGACTTCCGGGATTCCTGGGCAGCCGGGTGGCAGCGTCCCCCAGACGTGGGGGCTTCGGGAAGGCGTGCGGGTTATGGCTACAGCGCCTGCGGGTTGAGTGGTCACGGTAGGTGGTTGAGTTTGGAGCTCGGGGAGCTTGCGCTGGGGGGGTCCGTCCACCTGGCTCCGGACCCACCTCCGCCTGCTTCACACCCGGTAGTGTTCTCACTGCCAGCCTCGTGCATGGCACTCTCTTGGTCTGCAGGCTCCGTCCGTGCACTGACCACACTCAGGCTTCCCTCCGCTCGCTGAGCCGCACCGTCTCTGGTTCCCTGCCTGTTTGCTCCGGTCTTACCACCACAGACCTCCCGGAGCAGCTGTTTGTAGATGACATCCGACTTCCAGTGCTGACTTCAATACCACAGCTAAACTGCTGGGGTTTTATTTTTTAATGAAAGAAAAATTTTTAAAAAAAAAAAAAAATGAAAGAAAAATTTTCAAGTCAATTTTTACTTAAGGAATTTCATATGTGATTCCTGCTGCTGCCAGTCACCTTAGTCCCTCCAAAGTCAGAATCCTACTCTTCAAAATAGCCTTTTTAGAAAGAACGTTTGTTTAGTCCACAGCTGTCCCTGTCAGTCAGTCCACAGTTGTTACCTTGGGTTTCTTTGATCTACATTTGAATATGGGACATGATTCAAAACTTCCCCTCCTGTAATCTTTGGGATCCACTTTCTTTAGGGCTACATGTAGGTTCAGAGTAGATGGATCTGCCTGGTTCTCAATTTCAGACAGCCTCTAACCACCAAGAAGTTCCAATCCTATTCACCCCTAAACTGTCACAACCCAGAGCTATACAGATGGTTGGTACATGCCAATACCTGAGCTTTAAAATTGTGACTGTTAGGGGGCACCTGGGTGGCTCACTCAGTTAAGCATCTGACTTCTGTTCAGGTTATGATCTCACGGTTCGTGAGTTCGAGCCCTGTGTTGGGACTCTGTGCCGACAGCTCGGAGCTGGAGCCTGCTTTGGATTCTGTGTCTCCCTCTCTTTCTGCCCCTCCTATGCTCACACTGTGTGTCTCTCAAAAATTTAAAGAAAAATTCTTTTTTAAACATGCTGTTAGATGTTTCATAATTTTAGATGATCGAGGTCCTGGAGTTCTTTCCCTCAGATCTAACACACAGTTCTGTGAATAAAGGAAACCACACGTATGCCATGAGGCATTTCCAACGATGTAGGTCTGAAGAATAATTCCCATCAGGATAGACCTCAACTGCTTTAGTTTTTCTAATGTAGAGAATTATAAAGCTTTATTGAAAGACATTAAAGAGCAGGTCCTGTCTGGGCCCCTGGGTGGCTCAGTCGGTTAAGTGTGACTTCAGCTCAGGTCATGATCTTGCAGGTCGTGGGTTCGAGCCCTGCGTCGGGCTCTTGCTGACAGCTCAGAGCCTGGAGCCTGCTTCGGATTCTGTGTCTCCCTCTTTCTCTGCCCCTCCCTTGCTTGAGCTTTGTCTTTAAATAAATAAATACTGAAAAAAAATTTTTTTTCTAAAAAGAGCAGGTCCTGTCAGTTACGCTTCTGAAATCCATCCCCATTCACTTCTCTTTGGTCTTGCCTCTCCTTCTCCCCTGTTCCAGGAGAATCCTGTGTGGTCTCTGTGCATCCGTGCTCACCCTTTTAGCCCATTCCTCATGTAACAGCAGTCTTTCTAAAATGAAAACCTGATGGCACCTCCTTCCTTTACCTAACACTCCCAGTGCTTTAGGATAAGGGTCCAGCTCCCCCACTGTGTGAGCGCCATCTACATGATGCTATGTCCGTTTCAGCCCGTCACACGAGGCGTGTGATCTCAGGGTGTCCCGTTGTTGGCATTGCTAAATCTCATCACTTGGTTACAGCTGTGTCTGCCGGGGCCCGTAAAGGGTATGTTTTCTCCTTTGAGGATTCTTGCCCGAGTCCGTTATAACCGTGTTAAATGGTAATTTTCTTTCTTTTTCATTCCTTCCACTTTTATTCGTTGGCATTCTTCATAAAGAAGAGTTTTGCCTTTTCCCCCCTCTTCCTTACATTATTTTTTAAAATATCAGTATGGACTTATGGAATTCTATTTTCATTCAATGTGTTATGATCCCTTTGTGTTTTCATTTTGATGCCCAGAATCGGCCAGTGCGAGCCCATTCAGATTCACTTCTGTAAGTGTTCCCATCAGTTCGGTGAGCACTTCCTCGCTTTCGGCCACAGAAAGGTTTTTCAAGCTCACATTGGATTTTGCAGCTTGGGAATCAGGTATTTCTCCAAGGAGCCCTATTTCCTTTTCAGTGGAGAGTAGTATTTAGAAACCAAGTTTTGGCTCCTTGTGCTCATTGCTACAGGTGTGTCATTTTTTTTTCTAGGCCCTCACAATGAACAGAACTAGGAGATTTTCTTTTTTTAATAATGAGTTGGAAGAACTCTTGCTTCCAGTAGAATGCCATCTAATTAATGAGTAGGAATGCTTGAATTAAGCAAGTCAGCATTTGGCAACAATCCTAGTAATGACCGGTTCAGGCAAGAATCATCAATAGGTGGTAAAACTCATTGGTGAAAGTCTGATGAGAAGCAAGATATTTAAAGTCTCGAAGTATCTATTACAAGGTATCTACTAATTACAAAGGGAAAAATAGTTACAGTGGAGAAATGTGGCGGACACGGTGATAACCAGGTGATCCAAGTTGACCTCCTCAGTAATGGGACATATTGATAATACTTACCTCCTGATGTCTTCTGATGGCTTGTGTGTAGACAGGCTTAATGTTCTATCAGAAGCAGTGTGTTTTAACCCTAGCCATGGGAGAGTACTTTATGGGGGAGAAGACAGGGTATCTTTTTATTCTTGTTTGGTTTCACACAGGGGCCCTTTCTCTGAGGGGCTCTTATTTCATTTGAAAATCAGAGTCTGGAGCCCAGCAACCAGGATCTAGCCCTGGACCCCACCTGATATGTGAAACCAAAATAGGAGACTCACCAAAAAACAGCCGCAAAGATGAACTCTGGGAGACCCGGTCCTGGGCCCCATCTTTAATCTCAGTGAGTTGATTCAGACCATTCTGGACTTACTCCTTGCCATAGTGAGCTGGTAGGGAAAACTTCTTTTTCTGCCGCGCGTATTCATCCTCTGTTGTTCTTGGGCAACTATGAAGGACGTGTGGCATCCTTTCCAACTACCTTTACATGTGGCGGTGGTCTCAGCTGAGGCCCCAGCCAGGTCCACCCCTGGGATTCAGACACGTCTGAACTTGTTAGAGTAGGTGAGACTGCCCACCCCACCCCTCCAGGAGCCATTGCAGGTGAGGGTCCTGGCCTCATCAGAAGCATCTAGCCTGAACTGTCAGCACAGAGCCTGATGCAGGGCTTGAAACCATGAACCATGAGATCATGCCCTGAGCTGAAGTCAGATGTTCAACTGACTGAGCCACCCAGGCGTCCCTTTAAAAAAAAAAAAAAGTGTTTTTTTTTTTAATGTTTCTATCCATGACAACTTTTTAAAAACCTTTTTAGTCTGGTACCATGAGAAATATGAAAAATGGGAAGCAAGTACTCAGCGTAAGGATTTCCCTCTTTTACGGATGGCCTCTTTCTGAACTAGAAGCTGAAGCTCAAGACCGTTCACAGGCCCCTCCCGCCCCGCCCCATGCCTTGTTTTGCTTAGAGCTACCAAGTGGGTGTTAAAACACGTATATGTGATTAAGGAGCCAGAGTTCTGTTCTCTTCTTACAAATTCAGGCTTCTATTCAGCACTTGTGTGCCAGGCCCTTTATTGGTGTTTTGGATTCAACAGTGAACGGAAGAGTCTTGCCACTGCTGGGCACATGCTTCCGTGAGAGGAGACCGAAAGCAGGGCTTCGTGGGAGGTATTTGGGGAGGGTTCCGTGGGAATCCGGAGGCGCCCCGGGAGCGGTGGGCTTCAGTCCACACTGGTCTGCTTCCGAGCAAATTTCCGCAGCGTGAGCTCGGGTGCGTGTCTCGGGTGGAGAGGGAAGCGTGCTGGTCCGGGGCACACTGCTTTGGTTCTTCTGTGGATTCTCCCAGGAAAACGGAGTTGGGATGGGGGCGTAGTCTCCCGGGTCAGCAGAAGAGGAGAAAGCCCTCTGTCTGACTGCTGTGTCGCAGGAGCCCCTGTGGGCTCCCAGGGACAAGAAGGAACAAAAGAAAACAAAACAGTGCCCATATGTGGGGCTGCTTCCTCAGAAAGCCACATCCCAGCCTGCGGTCCGGGTGCGGCCGGCCGCCCTGCCCGCCCTGCCCGCCGCGCCCCCGCTTAATAACAGCCCCTCGGCTCACAACAGCTCTTTCACCTGCATTGTCTGGGCACTTACCGGCCTTGCTCTAATTAAAGTTCCGCCAGAATTTCTGCTCGATTTTGGGGGTGCATTTTTAATATTCATTGTGGCAGCCTCCAGCCCTGCTGAACTGCCTGCCCAGGTGATCCGGGTTGTTAAGCGGTGTAGTTAGAACATTTTGTAGGTTTTGAGGGGTCTGCCCTGAGCCCGTTTTTACAAGAAGTCCTGTCATTACTCGTGTGCACTTTTAGAGAATATGAGGTTGTCTAAAACTGGATTATTTACACGTTTTAAAGCAGAAGTGTTTGTATTACACAGGAATACGACTTGTGAGCTAGACAGAATATAAAGAAAAAAGGCCCCAAGCAAACAGGAAACGATTCAAGAAACGGCACAGAACTCCACGTGCATTCACTTAGCGATCTGTATTCATAAAGCGTTTTGAACACATTATATCTGCTGATGGCCCCACCAGCGTGGAGGTACGTTCCACAGACACGTTTATCCCCATTTTTCTTTATTCCTTTTAAAAAAGATTTTATTAAAAAAAATTTTTTTAAGGTCTATTTTCTTTTTGAGAGAGACAGAGTGCAAGCAGGGGAGGGGCACAGAGGGAGGGAGACACAGCTTCTGAAGCAGCTCCAGGCTCCGTGCTGTCAGCACGGAGCCTGACATGGGGCTTGAGCTCATAGACCATGAGATCATGACCTGAGCCAAGGTCAGACTCTTAACCTACTGGAGCCATCCAGGCACCGCCCCAGTTTTTTTAATGTGTATTTTTGAGGAGGAGGGGGCAGAGAGCAAGGGAGACAAAGAATCCAAAGCAGGCTTTAGGCTCTGAGTTGTCAACACAGAGCCCGATGCAGCGCTTGAACCCCTAAAGCTTTAATTTTTAAAAGCACCCACATGGGGCTCAAACTCAGGACCCTGAGCTTGAGTCGCACACTCCACTGCCTGAGCGAGCCAGTTGCCCTGGCGTCATTTTTCTGAGGCTGTACAGACGCTGTACAGCCCCGGGGCACTGGCCAGGTAGCTGCCCTCAGGCATGCGCTGCACAAGGAGCATCTGAGAGCTGGACGCCTTGCTCTCTGACACCAAGAAGGCGGCCTGGTTCACCGAGGCTGCAGAGCCAGAGAGGGAGGAGACCCTGCCCCAGAAATAGGCCAGCACTTGTCACGCGGCACTTGGCGATTCCTCTTTCGTTATGTAACCTCAGTGCCCACATTGTTCCCTTTGTTGATCCCCCCATGTGACTGCTTTTCTATCAATCTCCTTAGCTAATGAGCCCCTTTTATGGAGAGCGGGTAGATCACAGCACCACTTCACACACAGCAGTGCCGCGTAGCCACTTCCCAGAGTGTGGACTTGCCCAGAACACCCTTTTTGTGTGAGATAGAATTATTCCTGCTTGTTTGGAAAAGTAAAGCTGCTTGTGCTTCCTTTATTCATCTCTACATTGCCCTTTTGATACACCGCCTGTGTTTGGGGCAAACGTCCGGCTTCCGGGGTCTTACTGCTGTGTTCAGGGCCCTCCAGGCAGAGCAGAGACCAGCAGAGGGGCAGATGCAGGAAAACACTTGGCCCCTGCCCTTCAGGAATGTTTAGGGGACGGACACACACACACACACACACACACACACACACACAGGAGGATGTTCTGGGAGTCACTGGTGTATAAGGAATAAAGCATGGAACCCGCAAGCAAGAGGTGGGGCCAGGGAAGGAGGCGAGCAGCTAGGGAAAGCATGGGAGCCCAGCTGGAAGGAGGAGGTGAGAAGACGGGTCAGAAGGCTACTAGAGCCTTCGGGAGACCCCAGAGACCTGGAGATCACCTCTTCCAGCATCCTGCTTTCTCCAGCATCTCTCTCTCCCGCCTGGGCCCAGGCACGGGCCTCATGGATACTGTTGTGCCCTTATGGGTGCTGGAGTCCCAGCGCGAAAAGTGCTTGCGTCTCTGGAGCCGAGCCCACGCGGCTCCTGTGGGCCTGGCCGTGTCCTCCAGCAGAAGGCAGGAAGTCTCTGTGCTTCCTTTTAAGGACTGCTTCCCAGGAAAGTAGCAGGGCCCTCATCCTTCAAGCCCTCAATTCCCACGTGGCCGGTTCCGGAGGGGAGGCTCCCTGGACCCAGCGAGCAGCTCTCGCAGGGGCCGATGTGTCTGGGGGAGAAGGTGAAGCCGGCCTGTGGCTGGCTGCACCCATGGTGGGCCCGTGGCTGAGGGACTGGCGGAGGTGGGAGAAGCCGTATGTTCCCGAGCAGGAAAACGACTCCCTTTGGCAAAACTGGAGTCAGATTTGATGGAGTTCGAGTCCTGACCACAGCCAGGGGCAGCAGGCCGGCCGATCACGTAACCTCTCAGAGCCTCAGTGTCTGCGTCTGTAAACTGGAGAGAGAGCACCTGACCTTCGAGACCTGGAGTGAGTGGGCCGGGGTGGGTGGGCCGTGCGGAGGCGCCGACAAGGAGGCTCCGCGTTGCTGCGGTTCTGTACAGCTGGGGGAGGGGCCTGCAGGTGTGCGTCTCCAGAACCTAGCGCTGGCTCGTGTGTTCAGAGGCGGCCAGAAGGGGAATCTATCTACTAGTTAGGAGGAAGTGAGGAAGGAAGACTTGCCTTAGATTAAGCAGGAATGATGGGAGTGCCTGGGTGGCTCAGTCAGTGAAGCATCTGACTTCAGCTCAGGTCATGATCTCACAGTTCGTGAGTTTGAGCCCATTGGGCTTGGATCCTCTGTCTCCCTCTCTCTGCCCCTCCCCAACTTGTGCGCGCACACTCTCTCTCAAATAAATGGCTTTTTTTTTTAAAAGACAGGAATGATTAACTTTTTTTTCTACTTTAGAGTTCTAAGTGCCGTCGGCATATTAAAGATGAAAAGGGAGACGTGGCTTCAGTGTCAGCTTTAGCCAAGTATTTTAGGGCCTCACCATAATTCAGTTAATTTTCAACCCCACAATGATCAATACATCCCCTGGCTGACGAGACCCAAAGTCCCAGCTCTCCTTCCCGGGCACTGTGCTCTCTGGTCACCAACGCATCCCTAGGTCTTTGACCTCTTCTCTGAACGTTCTCTTGGCCACTTGTCCTTGACCCAGATCTGCGCCCCCAAGGACACGGTTTCCACTATTTCTGCTTATACCCAGACCTCAGGTGGAGACTTGGGCTTGAGCTCTTTTTCTTGGTCCTCTCCACTCTCCTTTCCAGGGTAGACATGGAACTTTGATGTTCCCGTTGTCCAGACACTCTGCGCCTGACCTCTCCCTGCCCCGTTGCTGTCCTCCCTGCTCCCCTTATTCTTGCCAACGCACCATCCACCCGCACCCTGGTCTCAGGTCTTTGGTCTCATCAGTCGTTCTCGGTCTCCCTTGGCCTCCTAATTCCACGCTGCAGCCTGTGCCGCATCAACAACAGAAGCTGCACCGTTAACCACTGTTCAAGCCACAGTGGTCATCATCCCACCACATTTCCCCAGCGAGCTCCCTCTTCCACTCCTGAGACCACTCATGAGCCCTAGCCGTCCCTCACCCTCCGGGGAGGACTTTTCCCGAGCGTCTGAGGGGACAGCAGCTCTCAAAGGGGCTGCTGCCCCTGCCTTCTGACCGCCCAGCCCTCTCCTCCTGCACTGGCCCTGTTGCTTCTTTGTGCCACAGTGGACAAGTGTCCCTTCACATGTGCGCTGGACCCGCATCCGCCAACCTCCTCAGGTTCGTCGCTCCCTGATAATCTTGCCTTTTTCCTCCATCTTCTCTCTCTGCTGATCGTCCTCATCAGGATACCGACATCCACTGTTCTCTTGATGTTCATCTCCTTGCAACCCGTCTTCCCTTCAATACTGTTCCCGTAGAACTAGTGACCTATTAGTACACTGCAGGGGGAAATCCTAGGAACCCATTTTCAAGACTTGCTGGTCCTTCCTCCAAAGTGCGTATCTACGTGCACCATCTTTGCTATCACCCTGGTCCGCATGACAACATTTTCTCCTGAATTAACTACCCAAATAGTTTCCTGATTGATCTGCTTTCCTTCTTGCTTCCCTAAAATTCAGTCTCCATACTGTGAGCTTTATAAAACATAAGTCACCAATGTTCGTTCCCACTCGAAAGACTTCAACAGCTTCCCCAGCCACATGGAATATCAAAATCCGGATTCCTTCCCATGGCCTGTGGGCTGGCCCCTGCCTCATATTAGGTCACTCACATTTCCTTTTGCTTCCTTAGGAAAGTGAAATCCCTTCCTGTCCAAAAGCCTTATTCCATTCTCTCTGCCTGGAATGCTCTTCTCTCCACTCTTCAAATTCTTTTACTCTTTTGCAATCTTTAGCTCTGCTTAAGAGGCCTTCCCCAACAACCTAATGTCCATGGTCTTCCTGTTTTTCTCTTATCTGCATCCTATTCATTTTGGTTTGGCCAAACTCATTCTGATTTGTAATTACACATTTGGGTGTTTACTTGTTTACTTTCTGTCTCTTTCGTTAGCTTTACAACCCACAAGGGCTATGATTATGTTTCCAGTGACAGCAGAGTGCTTGATACAGAGAAAGAACTCTGCATGAAATAATGAACCAACAGGGAAGAGAGGCTGTGCCTGGCGGTTCAGAGTGGTGACCAGCTGCTCCCCTGACGGAATCCTCTGCTTTTCTTTATCTAAGCTGATTTAGCATAAAAGTAGTTTTTCACAGGCACCTGGGTAGCTCAGTCGGTTGAGCGTCCAACTCTTGATTCTGGCTCAGGTCATGATCTCACAGTTTGAATAAGCCCCGTGTAAGGCTCTGTCCTGGAGGCATGGAGCCTGCTTGGGATTCCCCTTCTCATCCCCTCTCTCTGCCCCTCCCCTGCTTGCATTCTCTCTCTCTGAAAAACAAGTAAACATTAAAAAAAAAAAAGGTAGTTTTTCACATTTGCAGCATCCAGCAGCTTTGTGAATTCCAGTTGTTGTTTTAAACTCTAGTGGGAAGCCACCCTGTGACCCCCTCCATGTACAGAATATTCTGTGTTTAACATTGCTTTAAAAAAATGTCAAGTACAATAAGCAGCGTAATATGGTGCAGGGAACACAGGCTTGAAAGTCCTGACCTAGCTTTGCTCTTTGGTTCTCATAGTGCTTTTCTTCCTCACAGAATCTGTTACCTCATTTGTAAAACAAGAGGTTTGATTAGAAGAGAGAAGGGTCCCTTCTAGCTCATAAGCTTTCAGCTGCAGGTTAACAGTAGCTTCAGCAATCAACATTTAACGACCTCTTGAACTAGAACGTGGAGCCATGACGGTTCTGGGGTTTCTTTCCTTCCGCTTTGCCACCTGCTCTGTCTCCAGGCTAGCTCTTGTGGTCACAACATGGTTGCTGCAGCTGTAGGCCTCCCATAAGAGCATCAAGAGCAGAAAGGGATGGGCGTGGGGATGAGCTCTTCTCATGGGTCTCCCTCCCTCCTTACTTTTATCCAGAAGTAAGCATCTTTCCTGGAAGTACCCTAGCAGACTTCCTTTTGTCTCATTGGCCGAACCACCTCATTTATCCACCCCAGGCCATCACCTACAAGAAGATTTGCTTAGCCCAAATACAGTTCATCTTGGCCCAGGACTGGCCTGTATTCGACGGTACTTGATATATACAGTTGAGTCCTGTGAACAACAAAGGTGAAAGGGCAGGACTGTTGATCTCTGAGGCCCTGCCTCATAAATCTAAATGCCTGTGATTCAAGTGCCTGGCTTTTAGGGAGGCTGCCTTGTTATCCTGTAGAGATTCTCTGGTGAAGTAATGGACAGGAATAACATTCTGGTAAGGAATGGCTGTCTATTCCTAAATGAGGAGGGAGGCAGAAAGGATTTAGAAATAGATGGATTTATTGGCCAAGGAAAATTCAGTGAGCAACTGAGCCCAGCAGGTCGTTTGTAGGAAGGGCTCCCCAGTTGATCTGCCCTTCTGGGGAGCAGAAAAGACTCGGGATCACGGCCACTTACTAGTCAGGGTCTCCGTTAACTTCCTCAACAAACGATACCTATTCTCCTCCCTGTCCAAGCGGTAGCATCAGGTATTCCTACGTAGAATCTTCTTTTCAACAGGTTTGATAACAAATAAGGTATGCGTTCATAATGGCCATATTATTAAGAACCCACTATACATGTCAGACACCGTGCTAGGTCCTGGGATACCAATACAAGGGGACAAGGTCCCAGTCCTTAGGAGGTTGACATTCTACTTGAGGGGGAAACACACGTAATAAACAAGCTCTATGCCAGGCGTGTGTCTGGGGCCAGAGAGTGGGAGTGGCCACCTCAGCCTGAGAGGTGATCAGGAAAGGAGGAGAACCTTGAAATAGGAACAGGTGTTTCATCTGTGTTGTGAGCTGCATGAGCCAGGAGGGAGCCGTTGGCTAGCAACGGCAGGCTCCGGGTAGGTGGGACTGAGGCCTGGAGGGTTCTATGGGCCATGCTGAGAAGTACAGCTTTACATTGCAGGCACATGAAATTGGACACTTTCCATAGACAAGTCTTAAGATAATGTGTATCGAATTATTTCCCAATTTTCTTCACAGAGGTTAAGGATTTTCTTTCATTTCCTCAATACATTACACTGAATACATATGTGGGTCAATTATTAATAGCACCCTTTATAGCTTTGCTATAAAATATGGATGAGTTCATGGCAGAATGTCTACATTGTGTATTATGATTTCTAGCAATTTTAAATAAGATTTTAAAGGTTTAAAATTACTAAGAGTGATTTCATATTTGCTAAGTTATTTCCCAGTTTTCATCCACTTTGCTGCTAGCAGATAGAGGGGCATTGCTAGAAGTGTTGTTCTCTGCAGTTTCCAGAGGTATTCAGGGAGGATTCTTCCCATCGTCTGAGATGAATCTCGTGTTTTTGTGGGAGACCAGAATTCTTGCCCAGAGCCACCAAGGAGTGCTGCCCCTGGAGGCTCCAATCCTCACTTCCTCAGCTTTTGTTCAAGTGGCGCCCTACCGATGAAGCCGCGTTGGGCGACTTCTTGAAAACCGCAGTCCCTGCCAGTCCTGATCTTCCTTAATCCACTTTCTTTTCATACTACACCTCTCCTTCTAACACACCACACAATTTACTGACATACGTTTGTTGTTCATTATAATCGGTCTCCCCTGACTAGAATGTAAGCTTTTTAAAAGCAGCGATCTTGTGTGTTCTGTTCACGGACGTAGCTTACCCCCTAGAGCAGCGCCTTATACAAGACTGCCCTCACAGGTCAGTATGTGGGTAATCAGAAAGCACCCTCTGAGACTTCTCCGCTTCCCACTGACCATGTGTGGTCAACAGAGATGAGCTAGTAAGTCAAGAATGAAAATTTTACTGAGCTTGTAAGAGCTAAATTGTTCCTACTGATTTTGTGGGTCTTCACGTTGAGGGTAAAAGGCCATGGTGCCCTGTGAGGGTGAACCTTGAAGGTTGTTACAGGGAAAGGCCATGGAACAAAAAGAGTGGTGGGGGTATCGGACTCTGGTTAGAGTGCTGTAAGCTGACGGTAACAGATGATGTTCTTTTGAACAGGTATAAGAGTTTGGTCACTGGGCCCCGAGCGAGAGGAGTCATTGCTGTCCTCTGGGTCCTTGCCTTTGGCATTGGACTGACTCCATTCCTGGGGTGGAACAGTAAAGACAGTGCCATCAACAACTGCACGGAGCCCTGGGATGGAACCACAAATGAAAGTTGTTGCCGTGTGAAGTGTCTCTTTGAGAATGTGGTCCCCATGAGCTACATGGTGTATTTCAACTTCTTTGGGTGTGTGCTGCCCCCACTGCTCATTATGCTGGTGATCTACATCAAGATCTTCATTGTGGCCTGCAAGCAGCTTCAGCGCACTGAGCTGATGGACCACTCAAGGACCATCATCCAGCGGGAGATCCACGCAGCCAAGTCCCTGGCCGTGATCGTTGGGATTTTTGCTCTGTGCTGGCTGCCAGTACATGCCATCAACTGTGTCACACTCTTCCAGCCAGCTCGGGGTAAGGATAAGCCCAAGTGGGCAATGAACATGGCAATTCTCCTGTCACATGCCAACTCAGTTGTCAATCCCATCGTCTATGCCTATCGGAACCGAGACTTCCGCTATACTTTTCACAAAATCATCTCCAGGTATGTCCTTTGTCAGACAGATGTCCTCAAGAGTGGGAACGGGCAGCCAGGGGTGCAGCCTGCTCTCAGTGTGGGCCTATGACCTAGGTCCTGGCCTCTTCAAGAAGGCACACATTCACAATAAAGGGACAGACAGGACGTGACCGGCTGATTCCCATTGTTAAAACAGCTGCACCTTGTAAGCATATGAGCTGCCTCTTCTAAGTACTTCCCTGGGTTACCACATACCTAGCTAATATGTACAGGTTCACAAATGTATTTATGGTTCTTTCTGGCTGCTCCCACTGTATGGATGATGCTGATGGCTTGAATGGATTGTAAAAGACTTTTTTTTTAAGAGTCCACCTCTTTCATGGTAGAAAACGCAACTATTTTACTGTGAAACACTGTGAACTATTATAATACAAATATTTTTTAACTTAGAGGCGATGAAAAAATATAAGTTGGACATACTAAAAATATATACTTATTCCTAGGAAGGTGACCAGGAGATTAAAAGTTTAATTGTTCAGTCAAGAAACTGCTGTATTTATTTGGGGAAATGATACTCTAATAAAATCTGAAGTAGATATCAGTTTTCATAACATTCTTCTCCACATACTGCAAAGCCATACTCTAGAGGAAGAAACTGGAGAAATGGGATTCCTTCCTCTACCAGACTGCATCTTCCCTGTCCAGAGTTAGGCAGTGAATTTTAGTTTTCTCCCAAGCTGAAGTTTGGCCAAGTTGCTGGAGCCCAAGTGTGAAAATTTTATTAAGTAAAATCCTAGAACTGTGTACGTGTATTATGTGAACTAAAAATAAAATTTAAAAAACAAAACAAGCTCAGGGTGCTGAATCTACCTTCTACTCTTTATTCTGAAGACTGCTTAAAAAGAGAAATTCATACCCAGCCCAAGCTTCCCAAGTAGGAAAGTCCTGACAGCTTTGGTGTGCTGCGCCTCCATGAAACCCATGGCTCTGGCCGCCAGAGAACGCAGCCCCATCTGCGAGCCGGGCACACGGCACTCCCGCACCAGCACCTCGTGTTTCCTGGGCCATACAATCTCTCCCCTGCGTGTGCACTGCTGCAGAACCCACACAAGGACACTGAGGGTTTGTGAGCCCCGCAGACAGCATGCCTGGCCTTCCAGGCTCCCATTCTGGCCGTGAATGGCTCTCCTTAGTAAGTTCTCCTGGACTGAAATGGCCTCGTCTTCACTGCCATTCTGTCCTTGCCCCCTCTCAGGGTCCAGACAAGTCCATCTCCCTCCCTTCCAAACTCTCCTTCTGCCATCTCTTTTGCGTTTTCTTGTTCAGAATGGAAATCCCTAGTGGTTTCCTTCATTTGGCTTCTTATAAAGCTCAGAAACACGCAGAGCAAAACCAGCCCTTTCCTTGCTTCAGATACACCTTTCTCACAATACTGCCTACGTAAGCTTTTCTGGCATCAACACCAAAGGGACCTGAAGCTCAGTGAAACTAGAACTCCCGTCCTTTAATAGTTGCTGCTGCTTAGCCACAGCTCTGCTCTGGTCTTTTATTGCTGCACAGTAATTTCCTAGACCCAAAGAAAAGTAACACTTCTTTTTCTTACCAGTTTCACCACTCCAACCTCTTAAAAACTTACTAAGTGCTTCAGTAACTTAACCTAATTGCAGACAGGGTGTGATATTAAGGTTTGTTTGAGTCTAAAATGCTTGATCCCACCTCTGGCATTTATCCAAGGGCCTCACAGGCTGGTTCAGATTTTCCATGAGAATGGTACCGAGCTTCGAACCATACACACATCCTGGGTTGCAAATCACAGACTCTTTTCCAGGAGGGAAGAAGGACCGTACCAAGAAGTCTCCAGAAGATTATTTCACCTCTCTTCCATGTGAACCACGTTTTTCTTGGTGGGACTTCTATTTTGAGAAATAATGATGCTCATTCTATACCTTTTATGCTTTTTGTTTCTTCTCCGTGAATAATACATCAGTCAGTTGCCTGTCAGAGACCTTCAGCTGTCGACAGGTCCCCGTCACCTGGCTGAGATAAACTGCCAAGAGATGCTTGCACTGGAATACAAAACGCAGACCGTTAGAAATCAGCAGGGCTGAGCTAACCAAGACCTGTCCCTACATTTAGTAGGAAAGAAGTGGGGCACACAGAGTATGGACTCGCTGCCTAAAAACTGCAGATAAAGGTGACATGGAGTATTCTTTTCTGGAAGCCAGAGGGATGAAGGAAGTTGTACTTTGTTGTTTTGGGAAAGTTTAGGCCCAGCTGGCACAGGGTGTTATCACCCACAGGGAGAAGCAAGACCAGCCCCTTGTCTCTGGTGCTGCCTCTTTCTTCCGGCCTTCAGAAAGCTATGTGCAGCGATGCCCAAGATTCCTTGACCTTCTGTGTTGCACAGTGCTTCCCACAGATTGTCTCACTTAAATCTATCAGCTATCCCATGAGGACAGGTCTTGTCTCCATTTTACCCACGTGCCCAGAGTCTACAGTCCCTTAACCACCGTGATGTACTGCAGGGGAGGGTGCGGAGCAGAAAGCTCACAGACAGCAGCCTGTGGGGAAGTGCTGGGCCTTATGGCACAGAACACAGCTGAGATACTGCGGGGACCCCAGTTTAATCCTGTCATTTTACAGGTGAAACAAACTTAGGTCACATCAGCTGTGAACGCAGCCTTTCAACAATTAGATGTCCAACTTCCCACCGCCATTTCCAAGATGTTTACAAAGTTAACAGTGTAAAAGAAAGGAGAAGAATGGAGTGGATACTATAATTTTCCTTGGCAAGACTTATAAAATAGCTACCTGCTCTTAGGTGGGCAGTGCTTTCTCCTTTGGAAAAGGGAGTGATGTGACTATGTCTTGCTCCTGCTTGGTGCTCTGGGCTCCTGTGAAATCAGCAGAAATATCGATGTGCTCTCCTGCCCCATGTGAAAGTCAAACATGGCTAAGTGCCAGGTTGTCTGATGGGTGTAGTGGGAAGAAATACCTCGTAGCTGGAGTTGGGGATAGGCAAAGTCGCCAGCTCGCCAACAGTTACTTTAGTTCATATTTTGTTGGGCTGTCTAATTCCCCAGTGCCAACTTTCTAGATTACCTTGTTGCCTTCCCCAAAGCTTCATCTTTTAAATAAGAAACTGGGAAATTGATACAGATCTAAAAAATGACACTGCATTTTGGGAGGGTAAACCCAAAAGAGAGGACTACCTGAAATCCAGGACAATAAACCATTTGTTTCAACAGGTAGTAAAAATTCCCATTTTGTACAGCTCTTAAAGCACGCTAAAGGCCAAGAGCCTTCCCCTCCTCACCAGCAGGCTGTCGCTCTTCCGCAGCACCGAGAAGGCAAACGCAGGACATGAACAGTAATGACAAGAAGCCAAACATGTGTACGTTTTACCAGAACTTCCAAGTACCTATAAAGAAAAGGTCAGATGGGATCAGACTTCAAAACGTACACTGGAAAAATGTTTCCTTCCCCTCAATTTATCCACCTGATAACTCAGAGCTGCTCTGCAAACTGTACTGCCAACGAGTGCAGTAACAGGTTACACAAAAGCGGAAACTCTATTTCCCCATGTACAGGTTCTGTCCTTGAGGACTTCATATAATGAAACAAGGCTTTCAGGCTAGTTAAACCATCCACACGAACCATTTTGTTCCTCCACCTGGTGATTTACAGCGTCCACCCCATGGGCTGCCTAGAAAAGAGGTGGTCGGGAGAGGTCCCCTCAGATACACTTCTGTGATGTTCCTCAGCCTTTGGCACCGCACAACATGTATGTACCTTTCTGAAGCTTCTACCACACACCTAAACAAAGTGTGGAACAAGTACAGAGCAAGCAGTGAGGCAGAAACACAGGTCTTCAGAAGAAAGTACAAAAGGCCTCTTAAAAACCGTTTGAGAGCAGGAAGAATAAATAAAGTAAAGAATCTTGCAAAAGGGATGACTCAGCTGCTCAGGGTGGAGGTCTTGGAATGAGGCACGCCTGGATCTGCCGATTCACATAGCAGGACGGAAGGAGGATGCAGGTATGAGGTGGGGTTGGTAAGAGGCCTGGTCTAAGAACAAATCGCCTTGTTGGCAGGCAAGGGACAAAAAGGAGACGTAGAGTAAAACCATGATGTGTCTGTGGTGGACAGACTTGTCAGAGAAATCACTTGTTTAAGCCTCTCTACCACTAGGGAGCCCAAACCAAAAATGTTAAGGGCTTCATTCCTGGAGTTAATTTCCAAACTGGAGGTGTAAAATCAGTATCCAAGGAAGCAGAATACATCCTGAGGGTTATTTTACCATGATATGCCACTTAGGAATTTGCCACATGGCTTTCAAGTTAGTTTTAGGCTCCAAGATGGCAATCTGAATGAAAAGGCCACGGTTAAAAAAAAAAAAAAAGAAATAAAAGCACTCCTAAGATTCTTCCTTCTTTCTCCCCAACCAAGAATAAAGCAACAGGTAAGGCTTCAGCGGAAATAGCAGTGTTCCGAGTGTTGTGCTCGTTTGTTGAACTGACAGCAGCTAGAAAGCAGGCTGTTTTCCACTTAATCCTGGGGAGGAACCCAATATCCAGCAGTGATGTGAACAATTCTTAGGTCTCCACAAACTATTACCAATGAATAAAACTTTAGATTTCTTCCTTTATCTCCTATATTTCTTCTCTCTGGATTTAAATTTAAGCAAGCAGAAGCCTCTGGAATTCTACACTGACTTGAATGGCTCCCCAGTTCCCTCCTTTTTGGGTGTCCCCAATCCATGAGAATACCCTGATGGCTGAATAAATGCCAGGTGACTTAGGGATGCGAAGAAACTCTCCAAAGGTTACCTTGCCTGACCCTTTCAAAGGCTGGCTAAAACTAAAAGTAACATGTGCAAGTGCCCCAGTAAATACTGTCGTAATAGCAAATTGTGAATTTTCTTCTTTCCTTATCTAGCATCAGATGACTAATAAACCCAATAATCAGGTAAAAATCTGAGTCAGAAATGATTAGAATTGGAAACTAACCTCAGGGATCATCTAATTCAATTGCTTTATTCTTCAATGGAAAAATGACCTCCTCTTACAGGAAATGCCTCCACTTCTCCCACTCATAGTCTGGAATGTGCATCCCCAGAAGAAGACAGCTTTTAGAAAAAACAAACACGTGGCAAATAGGATACTGAGACCCACGAGTAGACTCGTATGAACCTTAGAGGAAGTCCGCTGTGCTTCCAGTTGGTTCCAAGGAGTATGACCCACCTAGATGGTCATCCATTCCCAAGTAGAGTTTTATTTTATGATTGCTCCAGGCCTTTTAGGAGCCGTCATAGTGGTCAGCTGTATTATTTATTGTTCCCTACATTCGGTGTCTTTCTCTGAAAGAGGATTATACATTCCTGCCCTATTAAATACCCATGGCTACGTGACCTGCTTTAGCCAGTAAAATGTGAGCAGCCAAGCAGAAACATTAAAAATTGGCACATGCCACATCCTCTTTTTTCTCTGCTATGATATCCACTATATTTCAGAGAAGGGCTGCCACACCAGCAGGGATCCCTGAGTGAAGATGTTTTGGAGCAGAGCTGCAATCAACTGTCAATGGACAGGAGGCATGAATGAGACACAAAACTTTGTTTTTGTGAGCCTCTGAAATTTAACCACAGCATAACTTAGCCTCTCCTGACTAATGCCTCCCCCTCCCTATGTGAGCCAAAAAAGTTTACAGAAAAGCAACTCAGGTGACAACATAGTGGTGACTTTACAATAATTACCACTGTACCTGGAGGACAGTAAGACTATTAGAAGGCTGACCTATGGAAAGATGACTAGCAGGGTATCAGACAATGTCTGACTCAACTTTTATCATGTCGGAGAACCTCTGACTAAAGACAAATTCTGACTATATTAGTATATAAAGAAACCATTAAGGTTAATTTGAGGGTGTATGTATCTTTCTACAGCCTCATTTATTTCAAAGTCCAAGCTGAAAGCTACAGTACTAGGAAGTTAACCATTTTTATGATGAATAAAGCAATGGGATATGGTACAGGATGGGAATGAGGGAAGTTAAGCAAGCTGTGGCAACTTTGCAAGAAACAAGAAGCCAACAATAATGAAAATATCTCAAAATCTTTCAGATTTTAAGTAATGACTAGATCACAGAACTAGAAGACTAGAGATGCAGGTCAAATGTTATGCTAATACTGGAATGGAGACAAAAAATCTGAAACTAAATGATGTGGGAAAAACTCAAAGGCCCTTCTTGTTCCGGGTACTTTAGCTACATAGAAACGCCAAATAAACACACTAGGCAGAGAAATGGAAACACCTCATCAGGCACGATATCATTTAATCGCTCGGATCCATTAAGCCTTCTGTCCTCTAGTTCTGTGACCTAGTCATTAGTTAAAATCTAAAAGATTTTGTTTGAGATATTTTATCTGTTAAATTTGTCCTGACAAAATTCTAACAGGTAGCCTCTTTTAAGTAAATATGATCCGAAAATCTAACTGCAGCACTCAACATTAGTCACCCCATTTTCCTTGAATGAAAGAAATGAATGACGAGTTTGCCAGATGGGTTAAGTTACGCTGCCATGTGAAATGGCAGGTTAATTCACTAAGCAAAGGCATCAAGCAGGCTTTGCTCAATTCACTATGAATTAACGGACATGGTCTCAGCTCTGAGAAGTTCATCATAAATAAACTAGAATCCAAACTGAAAAACTCCCTTCTCTTCCTGGTCTTCAGCAAGACCTAGATTACATACTAGAGCTGATGGCTTCTTTACTCCTTCCAAGCCAGGTACAAAATGCCAATATTTTTATTTCATTCACAACCTTCCCTTCCCTCAATGTCACTGCACTTACATGGTCTCATACAGCTATACTGGGGGGTGAAGGAGTGGGAATGGAGTGTGGCAACATTTATACATAAAGAGAGGCAGTGGAGGGTAGCAGTTACAAGTCCCAGCTGCCAGGTGTGACTTGTTAATTTACTCTTTCCTGAAAGATAAATACCTTGTTGGGTTTTTGGTGGGAATTATCAACAATACATGGAAATCTAAGTCTTTCAGAGTCTGATAAGAGGCTATTACTTTACGAATCTACCTATCTTAATTTTAAGTAGACTGCCTGCATCCAGTACAGTTTGACCCTTAATAAATACTTCCTGACAACAGTTTTGAAAGATCATTTCTGACAGATCAATTTGAGCAGACAGAAGGACCTCAAAATACATTTTGGCTTTTGCCTGTAGGCGAGAGATAATGAACAAGATGAAAACATCAACCCAGTTTTTGAGGAAAAGTGCCTGTTATCAAACCTGGGAAAGCAGAAGTCGACTATACTCCATTAGACTTGAGTAAACAGCCTCTCCACATCACTGCTAGTTCTGTATGTTGTTCCTGGGCAGGGTTAATAAGTCATGTTTATCTTATCTTAATTACTAGTATACTAATTTTAAATCGGGTCAAACATTCTTCAGTAATCCAGGAAATACCTAAGGCTGGTCATCAGTTTCCACTGGGATTCATGAAAACATTTTGTCCTAAGGGATTTTTTGCTGAGAGAATCCCCACCTCTGGATTTCTACCTGGTAAGCACGCCTCCCACTAGGCGATGAGATTAAGGTGATGGACTGTCGATCAACAAGGTCCAAGGCCTGGATGGCTGATGGGCCAAAGATGAACTTCAGCCTGAGAAAAGAGAGGCCACAGGTTAGACTGCCTGACTCTCATGGTCACCTCAGCAACTTCACCCAAAGGAGCACGACTGGCAGTTGTAAAACATTCAATTCTTTTTAATTTGGGGGGAAAAAAAACAATATAGGAAAAACCTGTGTAATCAACCCCCCAGAATGTTAACATATTTGCAGATAAAACCCTGTTTATACTTCACAGCGCTTCCTGGTTTTTTTTGTATATATGTAAACATTTTTACTTATTTTTCAGAGAGAGAGAGAGAGGGAGAGAGAGAGAGAGAACGAGCTCAGGTCATGATCAGAGAGAGGGAGACACAGAATCTGAAGCAGGACCCTGAGCTGTCAGCACAGAGCCTGACACGGGGCTCGAACTCATGAATCATGAGATCATGACCTGGGCCGACTGAGCCACCCAGGTGCCCCCAGTGCTTCCTGTTCTTGTTCCCAACTTCCTTTCATCCCTGAGGCAACTGCATGCATTTGTTGGTTTCCTTTCTAATGTTAACGTTTTTATGTTTTATTATACATAGTACACTGAAACATGTATACTTTGCACACACGCGCACACACACACACACAGAGTACTGTCTTGTGTTTTATTATTTTTTTCATTTTTAAAAAATTTTACTTAAATANCCTAATGTTAACGTTTTTATATTTTATTATACATAGTACACTGAAATATGTATACTTTGCACACACGCGCACACACACAGAGTACTGTCTTGTGTTTTATTATTTTTTTCATTTTTAAAAAATTTTACTTAAATACAGGGGTGCCTGGGTGGCTCAGCTGGTTGAGCGTCTGACTTCAGCTCAGGTCATGATCTTATGGTCTGTGAGTTCAAGCCCCGCATCAGGCTCTGTGCTGACAGCTTGGAGTCTGGAGCCTGCTTTGGATTTTGTGTCTTCTCTCTCTCTGTTCCTACCCTACTTGCACTCTGTCTCTCTCTCTTTCAAAAATAAAGATTAAAAAATTTTTTTAAATTTTAATTTAAATCCAGGTTAGTTAACATATGGTGTAATAATGGTTTCACGATATCTTATAAGTTTTAAAACATAAAAGATACATTGTAGGCTTTTTTGGCAACCTGTTTTTTCCTCTTAATGTGTTTTTTAAAATGATGCATGTTGGGGCGCCTGGGTGGCTTAGTCGGTTAAGCGTCCGACTTTCGCTTAGGTCATGATCTCGCGGTTCGTGGGTTCGAGCCCCGCGTCGGGCTCTGTGCTGACCGCCAGCTCAGAGCCTGGAGCCTATTTCAGAGTCTGTGTCTCCCTCTCTCTCTGCCCCTCCCCTGCTCACGCTGTCTCTCTCTCTCTCTCTCTCTCCTAGAAATAAATAAAAATATAAAAAATAAATAAAAAATAAAATGATGCATGTTATATGTGTGTATATATACGTATACATATATGTTTACATACCTATCTATGTATCTATTCATATATCTATTAATATTTTACTTTATTTTAAAGTTTGTTTATTTTGAGAGAAAGAGCACGAGCAAGGTAGGGACAGAGGGTCCCAGGCAGGCTCCATGCTGTCAGTGCAGAGCCCAATGTGGGGTTCAGGCTCATGAACTGTGAGATCATAACCTAAGCTGAAATCAAGAGTTGGATGCTTAACTGACTGAGCTGACTAGGCACCCCAAGGTTTTATTTTTAAGTAATCTCCATACCCAGTGTGGAACGTGAACTCACAACCCTGAGATCAAGAGTTGCATGCTCTACTGACTAAGCCAGCCAGGTGCCCCAACATATATTTTTTAATTTAACACTTGAATAACTGTATGTACATGCATCTTATTTTTTAAATATCTTATTAATAGGCATTCTGATCATTTCTACTTTACATTACAAATAATACTCAATTATCCCCATACATGTCCCTTAGTGCACATATATGAGAATTCTTCCTGGTTATAGAAGTAGAATTGCTGAGCCTTAGGATGTGTGCATTTTTCAACTTTAATGGGTGTTGCCAATAGTTTTCCACAGTGGAAACAGCAGGCCCACCAGCACTGTATAAGAGTTCTATTTTCCCACATCCTAACCAATACCAATACTGTCAAGAGTTTCTCTTTTTTTAAAAAAAATTTATTGATCTTTGAGACAGAGACAGAGAGAGTGTGAGCAGGCGAGGAGCAGAGAGAGAGGGAGACAGAATCTAAGCAGGCTCCAGGCTCCGAGGTGTCAGCACAGAGCCCAGCACGGGGCTTGAACCCACAAATATGAGATCATGATCTGAGCTGAAGGTGGACGCTTAACCAACTGAGCCAACCATGTGCCCCTTGTCAGTTTTTCATGTTGACCATTTGATGGGTGTTAATTTGTTCTTTTTTTGCATTAGTAATAAAGGCTATCCACCTATTAAATGATACATCAGAAAAAAATTTGGTATGTGGGAAAATTCTTGTGTTAGGTGAAAAGGATGGGTACAAAATTGGTACTTAGAAACTCTCAATCATGTTAAAATTTTTTTCTTAATAAAATTCACAATTACTTCAAAATAAAACATTTATTAAATAAAAAGTCAATAAACCCAACTGTAACAGTGATTATCACTGGGTGGTATGATTGTTGACCTTTTTCATGTTCTTTATTTTCCAATAACTTTTTTTTATGGGTAGGAGTTATTTTCATAAACTGGAAAATAAGGTGGCCCGGTTGAACTAAAACAGTTAAGTTAATATTTTAAAGAACTCATAAGATCTGACATAAAACATAAAGACACAAAACATAAAGAGCTACCAAGTCTCCAAAATATAAATGTTCAACTTCTTCATTTTCCAACAAACCAGTCTCTTTATACAAACCATCAGAATGGGAAGAGTTTAAAATTTTTTACATTAAACATATGAAGATTATCTATGGACAGAGAAAAATAAAATTTGATCATAATTTTATTAATCAGTTAACTTTAAAAATTAGTAAGAATGTTTAAACCTACCTTTGTAACTTTATTGTGAACACCTCTTGAATGCAGTATTTTTTATATCATTCTTAATGGTTGCAAAGAAATCCACTATAAAGATGAATTACTTTACTTTTCCCCAAAGTCCATTTTTGGATCATCAGGGTTTATTAAATCCAATGTGAATAACTAGATTGTTTCCAGGTGGTTTTGTTTTTGCTATTATAAGCAATACTGGATGAATATACTCACTGTAAAATCTTTATGAACATTCATGATTACTTCCTTGGAATATATTCTTTTAAGTGGAATTTATAAGCCAAAGAATATGTGTGTTTTAAAGTTCTTATTACCTGTTGCCAGATTACTTTCCAATTTACGCTCCTACCAGCAGGGTATCAATTACCCTTTATTCCATGCCTTTGCCTACATCTGGGACATTCTTACCAACATCTTTTCTGTGGTAGCCAGTTTTATAGATGGAAAGTTGTGTCATTATTTTAATTTGTGTATTTATGATCATTAGTAAGGTTTACCCTTTTCCCCAAAATTGTTGGCTAATATATATTTTTATTATTTACCTACTTTCTTTGTTTTAAAAGTAGTATTTTTTTTCTAATAATAATCTCTATAAAAAAATTTAACCTAAATTCTATTTCTTTTCTTTCTTCTAAGAAAATCACTGGTACAGGTTGGTATACATCTTTCTGGACTTTTAAAACATAAGTGTACTTACGGGGCACCTGGGTGGCTCAGTCGGTTAAGCATCTGACTTCGGCTCAGGTCATGATCTCACGGTTCATGGGTTCGAGCCCCGCGTCGGGCTCTGTGCTGACAGCTGGCTCAGAGCCCGGAGCCTGTTTCAGATTCTGTGTCTCCCTCTCTCTGACCCTCCCCTGTTCATGCTGTCTCTCTCTCTCTCTCAGAAATAAATAAAACATAAAAAAAATTTTTTTTTAAATATAAGTGTACTGGGGCACCTGGGTGGCTCCATAGGTTAAGTGTCCGACTCTTGATTTTAGCTCAGATCATGATCTCGTGGTTCTGAGACTGAGCCCTGCATCAGGCTCTGTGTTGGAGGTGGAGCCTGTTTTAGATTCTCTCTCTCCCCCTCTCCCTCTCCCATTGCCCCCCTACTTTCTTTCACTCTAAATAAATAAATATGTACGTATGCATATATAATTAAATGTCACTTATTCCTAGGTAGCTTTTACCTTTTTGTTGCTATTGGAAATACAGTTATATTTTTGAACTTTGTATTTGAAGGAAAACAATTTTTAATTTCTTTAAGAAAAAAACTGTATTCTCTTGGTTTTTAAAAAGTTTTATCATCTACAAATAATGATAACTGTCTTTTCTTACAGGTAGATATACTTCTAATTTCTTTTTCAGGGTTAGCAGCTACAACTTCTAGAACAATGTTAGGGAAAAGTGACAAATAGGACAACACAAGAATGCCCTCTACTGTCAAATGTGGTGTTGGCTATTGGACAGATTTTTAACAATCCTGTCAAGAAAACATTGTTCTTAGTTTAGCAAGAGTATTTTTAAAAATCAATAGTTGATGTTGAAAGGATCTAGCTTTTAAAACACATTAATAGGGGTGCCTGGGTGGCTCAGTCGGTTGAGCCTCTGACTCTTGATTTGGCTCAGGTAATGATCTCAGTTTGTGAGATCAAGCTCTGTGTCGGGCTCTGGGCTGACAGCTTGGAGCCTGCTAGGGATTCTTTCTCTCCCTCTCTCTGCCCCTCCTCTGCTCATGCACAAATTTTCTCTGCCAAATTAAGTAAGTAAATTTAAAAAAAGAGAACATTAATGGTTTAAAAAAAATTACAGCAGGATATATACTCACGACGATAGATGCTCATCAGGAACTGTAAAACAGAAATGGAAAGAACATTAATCATGTTAAACCAGTGACCCCCCCATAGACACAAAAACCTTTAAAAGACTATAACCAAGAAGGTTTTCGTGTTAGATGGTGAATTGAGTCTACGCATCTGACTTTACTTCTTCCAAATACCCCAATATACAATAACACAAGGATTTTTTTTTTTTCTTAAAGCATAAACTCCCAAGGATGAAAGGACAGGGAGAGACAACTGCTAAGATACACTGGGAAATAATTCACAAGAACCTGAGGAAACTAAATCCTAGGCTAGCAATGGAGAAAGCCAAGCAATAACCTATCCTCTTCCCCCTAAACCCCTTAGAAATCAGTAGCACTAGGTAGCTTTAAAGGTAGGGATGAAGGAGGGGAGCTAAAATAATAAAGACTCTTTTAACATAAGTTTAGGGGCTCCTGGGTGGCTCAGTTGGTTAAGTGTCTGACTCTTGATTTCGGCTCAGGTCATGATTTCACAGTTTAGAAGTTTGAGCCTGTATCAGGCTCTGAGCAGACAGCACAGAGCCTGCTTAGATTCTCTCACCCACTCTCTTGCTCTATCTCAAAATAAACTTAAAAAAAAATTAAGTTTAAGAAGCTAGTGGAATAATGCTTTCATATGTCTGAAGAAATATTATTTCCAAGATAAAATTCAATACCTAGCCAAACTATCATTTAAGTGTGAGATTAGAAAAAACTAGGTGGTTCAGTTGGTTAAGGGTCGGACTTTGGCTCAGGTCATAATCCCACGGTTCGTTGAGTTCAAGCCCAAGTTGGGCTCTGTGCTGACAGCTTAGAGCCTGGAGCCTGCTTAGGATTCTGTGACTTCTCTCTCTGCCCAGGGCATGCGCACGTTCTCTCAAAAATAAGTCTTAAAAAAATAAAAAACATTTCAGACATATAAAGGTTCAAAACGTATACCTCATGTACTCTTCTTCTGGAAGCTACTAGAGTATGTGCTCTATAAAATATGATAGCAAACCCAGAAAAAGAAAATTGTAGATACACTACATATACTGCTCACCATAGTAAGAAAATTCCTAGGATAATAATGGTGAAGGAAGATCTTAGGAGATATCCAGGAGATCAGTCAGCTCATATTAGGTCAACTCTAGGCTCTAGGAGAGATTTCTACAGGAAATGAAATTGATAGGACATCTCACTCATCTGAATATCTTGAGCAGGCAGATATTTAGAACACTGGTAAAGAGGTTGAATTAGGGATAAGTACATGGAAAACTAAAGAAACAAACACAACAACAGCCTTCATTCCGAGGAAAACAAAAAGTTACACAGGAAAGGACAAATAATCACAGCTTCCTACTGGCCCAAATGTGATACATATCACATCATCACACAAGTGTAAACTCAAATCTTGATCCAAAAAAGAAAAAAAAATGATCATTGAAGGATAGGGGTCAGGAAGAGTGTGTTACTATCTAGAACAAATATTTTGAAATAGCATGAAATAGCAGAAAAGGGTTCTGCTGGAAATAAACATGAATCGATGGCAGTGGCTCCTGCAAGAGTGTCACAGTGGATGGATTAACCCATTTGGACAGAGTCCACTTTTGGCAACCACTGTTTGGGCTAACAGACTGACTTTTCTCCCCATTCTTTTGGGGGATTCGAACATGTTTGAATACCTGTCTGGCCTAATCTTTTAAGGGTATATACTCTGCTTGTGTTAGCATGGCTTACTTTTTCTCAATCCTTTGAAAGCAATAACTCAAGACAAACTCAGGGTGGGGGGGAGGGGTGAGAGAGAGAGAATATCTCCAGCAGGCTCCACACGGTCAACGCAGAGCTTGACTCCTGGCTTGATCTCACAAAACCAAGAAATCATGACCCTAGCCAAAATCATAATCGACTGAGCCACACAGGGTACCCCCAAAGTGCAGTCCTTTTAAGACAAAAGCCATCCAAGAGAATAGGCAGTGGCAGTTTTGAGTCCTGAACTGGTATTAAGTGGCTCTTTTTACACTGGTTAAGTAATTCTACTTTGTCAATGCATTTTCATTAGAATTATCATCTTAATACTAGTTTGCCGAGGAGAACACATCTTGAGAGCACCTCGGTGATTTGGTAAGCATAGTCACAGAGCATCCTCTGCTGGCCAGAGAAATAAAAGGTACTTTCACAAAATCCCGATTTACTTCAATCACTGCGTATGCATTTGAGTCTTATGGCTCTAGAATATTTGGTGCACGCAGTGTACAAGAGGATTAATTTTATGGTTAATTTAAGCTTTTAGGGGCGGGGTGACTACAGGCAAGTTTAGAATTCAGAACTCCACCTTTCCCAACGTCGCTGCACACTCCCGGGCCTTCCGCCCTCCCAGCCCGATGCCCCTTCTCGAGCGTTTCAGGGCAGCGCTCAGCACTTCTGTCCCTACTGCCCCGCTGGCCTGCAGGCATCCACTGCGCTGCTCCCTAAACAAACTGGGCTCTTCTCCTTCCTTTCTTTTCTGTTTATTTTTTGCGAATTGGGTCTTGGGAATGGAACCTGACGGGATAAAGCACCGAGGCGCCGGGCA
>NW_027533258.1:2876434-2880063 GCF_008692635.1 Crocuta crocuta
GGCAGCGGAGCGCGGGGACGGGGCCCCAACCCGGCGGCCCGCAGGCTCCGGAGAACTCCGCCTCTCGCCTCCCCGCCCGGCCGCGCCAGCTCCACCGCCCACAACGCGGCTACGCACGCCCTCCGGCCCGTACTTCGCGCGTTCTCCTGCACCGCCGCGGCCATCTCGCTCAGGAGCTCCTCCACGACAGCGGGCAGCGTGAGTCCCGCCGAGGCGACGGCCATGGCGTCATACACCGTGGCTTCCTGACAGAGCCCGTTAGGCGCGACGCTCCGACAGACCCAGGGAGGATTCCCGCCGACGGCAGGGGGCGGGGCCGGGCGCAGTGACGTCGGCGTGCGTCACGCGCACGCGGGCGGCCACGACGACGCCTCCTCCTGCCTCACGGCCCGACCAATCCGGCGGGCGCTGGGCGCGGGGGGCGGGACGTCCTGGGTCCGGCCTGGCCTGCAGTGCGCCGAGGACGCCGCGCGAGCATGTACAGGCTCCTGAGCCCGAGCTTGGGCCGAGGCCTCCTGCGGGCCGCGGGGCGGCGGTGCCGGGACTGCTCGGCGCGCCTGCTCCTGGGGCCGGCAGGAGGCCGGGCGCCANAGTTTTTTTCTTTTTCTTTTTCTTTTTCTTTTTTTTTTTTTAAATCAGGGTGCCAGCCAGCCCAAAAGGACTGGCATAGAGAATTTTGCACGTACGTAGCGTCCAGAAAATGCACTTAAGTGTTCGGTGTGCACGGTGTGGTTCCGATCTTTCTAATGCCTTCCGTGTCTCCACATTCTTTCCTGTTTTCTCCCCAGGTTAGCTCCTCTCTACCGTGGGGCTCCCCACCGCCTCGATGCTCAGAGAGGTCCGAATTTACATTCCTGTACTGCAGTGTGCTACCGACACCCGTCTCCACTTTGAAGCCTCCCCTACCCCTCAGACTTGACTTGCCCAGAGCTAGACTCCTGAATTCTTAATGGCGTCCCCTGCGCCATCCTTCACCATCTTCTCTTTCTTTGCTACCATCTACCCTGTTTTTCTGCCCGGAAACCTTCTAGTCATTCTTAAAACTCACGGGACCTTACCACTGCCTCTCGGTACACTTACAGCCCAGCCACAAATCCTGTTCCCCCCAAATATAAAATATTCCTGAAATCTGTCCCTTTTCTCTGTCTCCTCTGGTACTATGCTGGCCACATTGCCACGGTCTGCCATCTAGTCGTCTTGCCCGCCCTGTCCACCCTCCCCACCTCCGCCCCAACCTACTCTCCATGCAGCAAGACCCTGAACCTATGCCACTCTGCCTTGCCCACCAATTTGGCAGTAATCCTCTGGCTCATTGTTTTCCCTTCACATCCGTTTCCTTTAGTTTCTTGGATGGGTTTTGAAGACCATTCTCTCCAGCCTGTAATGCCTTTGTTCATCCCCTGCTTTGTGGGTCATTTCCCCCCATAACTTTTCCCTGTAATTCCTGGTTGACTCTTTGCTTCCTGCCGCAGTTGAACTGTCATTTCCTTGGAAGGCTTCTCTGACTCCCATTTAGAGGAGACCCTTTACTGTTCCTTCCCTTTACTTTTCTTCATAGCTTTTATCATTAGTTGTCGTTAAGCTTATTCGTTCCACAAGAGGAAAAGATGTAGGGCAAGCAGCTTCCTTATAAACTATGATGGCGTTCCTTATACAAGTGCTCACATTCCAAATATTTGTTGTATGGCCACACATAGCTGCAAGGGAAGCTGACCACCCTGTCACCATCGTAGACATAAATTCTGGTGCGTAGTTGGAGTTCGAAAAATATTTGGCAAATTGAATGACTAGCTTTCTCCTGTGTATGGGGATGGACAGCCATATCCACTTCTGTCTGGTAGCACATACATCTGCTTTCTTTACCTTTCATTTTCTGTTATTTTCTTTGTTTTTTTCTTTTCAGTTGAGCATCATGAAAGATGAGCCAGAAGAGGCTGAGCTAATTTTACATGACGCTCTTCGTCTTGCCTATCAGAGCGATAACAGGAAGGCCATCACTTACACTTATGATTTGGTAACTCTTCTAACCAATCTCAGCCATTGACGATGGAGGGTGGGTGCAAGAGAAGGATTGTTAGCTCTCCTGATTTACACTCCTGCCCTTCAGGATGTTGTAAAGCTCTTTGGTTTTTGTTTTTACTGAGTTTTCTTTTGGTTTCAAATGTTATTACCCTTGGGGTGTCACTTATACAAAGTCTAAATCCCAGACCGAAAATTAAAATACCAGTATTTGTTTCTTCAGTGATGAATGGATCTAGATTTAGCTTATCATCGATAAAGATTGTGCAACTATTTACACTCACGGCATTGCTGTACTTTAATGTTAGCAGATTAGTGACAGACCTTTCTCTTTGAACTGTTTTTTAATTTAGAGGGTGAAGGCAAAAGGGAGTCATTAACTTAAAGGTTTTGAAATAAGTAGAATACAGTGCTTTAAACTGAAAACTCATTTGTAATTTGCTTTCAGATGGCCAACTTAGCATTTATACGGGGTCAACTTGAAAATGTAAGTAAGTAAATCACTTTGTAATATTTTGCATTTGTGAAGGACTAGCTTCAAGGGGCCTCTGTTAGTAAGGGTGCAGGCAAAGCTGCTGTAACGGAGAGACCCCAGAATGGAGTGACTCAAAACCACAAGGTGTATGTCTTTTTAAAACATCATTCTACAGGTAGCGACACTAAAGAAGGGTAGGTACCTCTGCTCTCTGAAGTGGTCCGGAAGCCTGCGTTATTATTATATTTTTTTAAGTTTATTTATTTTGAGAGAGAGAGCTCACTCGCTCTAGCAGGGGAGGGACAGAGAGAATCCCAAGCAGGCTCTGCACCGTCAGTGCCTGAGCCGGCTGCGGGGCCTGAACTCATGAACAGTGCGATCATGACCCGAGCCAAAATTAAGAGGCAGATGTTCAACTGACTGAGCCACCCAGGTGTCCCTGGGTTCCTTCTAAGATGTGTTCTCATCTGCATAGGTGAGCTGGCTCACCTCCAGCTGCCGGGAAGGAAGAAGAGGGAAGCGGTAGGCGGCTTCCTTATAAAATAGGATTTAGAAACTGTTCCCATTCCTTCTACCTGCATCTCTTGGCCCAAACTTCCATCATGTGACTGCACCTAGGGGGAAAGGAGGCTGATCTATTAAAAGGGAGAAGATTCCGTAACTGAGAAGATGGGGGCGGTAAATAATTAGCGGACAGGTTGCAGTCTCTGCCACAGTAGGGTTTGAATGAAAAGTTAATTTCTGTAGTTGGTTTCTGCTCATCACAGAGTAGTTTTTAAGGTGCCCAGAGGATGTGGGGTCTTGGTATTCTTGTCTGTTTTCCCATCACAAGGATATTTTTCTGTGTGTGTGTTGTGTTTTATAAGAGATGATGCATCAGACTAGTACTTAGTTATATAGATAGTGGGGCCCAAGTAAAAGAAAAACTTTTCCTTGTGCTTTTAGGCAGAGAAACTTTTTAAAGCAACCATGAGTTACCTGCTCGGAGGGGGCATGCAACAGGTAAGAACATTGCCTAGGTTTGGGCCCCAGCTGAAGCAGTTTTCAAAATAGTTTTGCTTCCTGGAAACTCCACCCAGCCCCCAACATGTGCTTTGGTGGAAAAAAAAAAAGGTGGATTATTCCCCCCTCCCAG
>NW_027533258.1:2880072-2895612 GCF_008692635.1 Crocuta crocuta
TTGCTCCCCCCCCCCCAGACCTTTATAGAAACTACCAGGCTTTCACTCATGCAAAAACATAGTTGCTGAGGAATTCAGTTGTTTAATTCCTCCTAAAGGATAAAAGCTATGGCTTTGAGGCCAAAGTCAGTCTAGATGTTTATCAGAGATAATAATCCATAAGGAAGTTTAGGTTGTTGTGAATTTTCTTCATTTTTTCTTTCTCCCAACAGGAAGACAATGCGATAATTGAAATCTCTCTAAAGCTGGCCAGTATCTATGCTGCTCAAAATAGGTAAGTATAGTCAGAATATAGGTGTGGTAGCCACCAGAGAGTTGGGCTGTGGGCAGTTAACTTTAACCCCAGGATGTTATATAATTTTCATTTACCTTCCATTCACAGGTCTCAGAAACACTGGGTGTCACAATCAAAGGGTTCCCTCCCTCATTGTTGAAATCTTTAGTCTTTTCCAAGTTTTGCCCTGCTGTTTCCAGTAGACTTTTGAGGGGGGCCTACAGCCCTCACACCTCTGGCTGCACTGTGACAAAGCTAATCAAGCGTTCTGTTCCTGCCTGAATCGGGAAGGGAGGTCACCGTTAGAACTTTAGTTTAGCTCTTCCTAGAAGAGGGAGCGGTGTAAAAGCTTTTGGGAACAATATACTTTGAAGCAACCATTTTTGGATAGAAGTATCAACAAACCAGGAAATTAGACATATAGTTGAATGATGAGGGGGTTGACATGGGAGTGTCTCAGTGGCTAGTCTAGAAGGCAATGTTTGTAAAGCGTGTAAAGGTGATCAGGTAGGCCGGTTTTAAGAAGGAGAAAGCTCTAGGAGTGGAGAAGTGACCTCTGGATAAGTAGGATAGGAAATCGGTGCTAATTTAGAAGTACTAGGTGAGTCTAAATTCTTATAAAGAAGAATCTTCATGCTTCACCGGAAAGGCTTTGGGAATAACATGGATGTGTGCCAGAGGTCCGAGTGGGGCCTGGTGCCTTTCATCCTGTCTAGGCGGAGTTCAGAGGAGAAACACATAGGATGTAAGCAGAGAACTCCTCTAGAGAGTTAAGAGTACATTGGAGGGAAGCTCTAAGATGAGCTTTTCCTTGGGTTTTTGGCTGCTATAGTAGTTGGGTACCAGAAGTTTGGAATGACCTCACACCTAATGCTGTAACAAGAATGCTCATTGTGGCCAGGGGCCCTGGCACTGGGCCTGCTGCCCTAGTCACCGGCTCCTTCACTCTCAGCAGAACCTGGCTCTTCTCCCTGCACTTAGTTGGATACTAGACAGGCCAGAGCTTCTGAGGGCCTTTGACTGCAAGTCTTTGGAGGAGCTTTGAGGTTGGCCTATGCTGGGGAGTGTTACAGCTGGGATCAGTCTCTCTCGGAGGAGTAAATAGACAGGCCTGGATGTTGATGGGGTATGAACTTCTAGGATAAAAGAAGTCTGAAGCTAATCCCAGTGGAGAGAAAGACGAATTCCTGGTCTCATACAGGGACAAGCGTATGTAGTAGCCCCTGACAATTAGCGTGTGATTCCTCTGTACCCTTCTCAAAAGTATTTTTTCTTTTAGTTTTATTAAGAGAAGCATGAGGCCAGAAGATACATAACTAGAGTTGGGGCTTAGGAACCCTGATATTAGTAGGGGAATTGTTAATACACATTTTGCTCTGACTGGAAGCATCTAGTGAGCAGCCTTCCGCCTGCCCCATGTCCTGGCTGGATAGGGTCCCTCCTGCTAAGGTTCGGGTTTGGAGAAGCTTCTGTTCTGAGAACGGAGTACAACGGTGGGGTGATCTGTTCTCCCTTGGCAAAGCACTAGAGGAAAAGGGGCGAGCTTTGTAGTGCCGCTTCTGCTGAGAGACTAGAGCCATAGCAGAAGGGCAAGAACCAGGGGTGAGCTTCTGGAAGGAGCAGGGATTCTGTTGTGTTTGTACATCTCTTTGTAGAAACCACAGTTGACAGCTGGTTCTTTACAGTCAGCCTGCCTAACGTTTGGGTGGCCTCTCCAATTGATTGAGGGTCCAGGGTTAGAGTCAGGCTCAATGCCTTCTAGCGCCATAGCTAGGAATTCCATTTACGCAAAAGAAGCTTTCATTGAAGACCTACAGATTGGAAAACTAATAAAGCTAATAAACCTCTCCAGAAATTGCATAAGATCAGTAGTTAGAACCCTTGCTGCAGGCAGCCTTAGTCTCTGTTCATAATAATACTGCTTGTAGCTGATGTCAGGCTTTCCCAAATGGAGAAACAGACTCACCTGAAGCCATTAGTGGGAGACGGTGCTTCCCATCTTACACTTCCCTTACTAACAGTACTCAAACCAAGGCTAGGAAAATGCGATAAAAGAGGAGTTTGTGAAAAGGTGAACAGCCGATTGCTGATCTTTGCTTTACAGACAGGAATTTGCTCTTGCTGGCTATGAATTCTGCATTTCAACCCTAGAGGAAAAAATTGAAAGAGAAAAGGAATTAGCAGAAGACATTTTGTCAGGTAGGGAGACCTGACTGTTTTCTGGACATTGCCTTTTTGCCACAGAGCTTCACTGTTCTACTGGGATAAAAGGGAAAGGTGTCTGAATCTGGGGGGAGGGCAAGTTATCCACTTGGGGAATTAAGTGGCGATTTTTAAAATCTCAGCAGAGGGTTTGGGATAAGATGTTTAAATAACTTGACCACTGTTTGTTTGTTTGTTTGTTTGTGTAACCCTTTGGTGGTTAACTTAATTGACTTTTATTATATACAACCTCTGGAAAATTGGAAAGCAGAAAGGAGAGGTCTTTCTCTTTTCTCTTGGTTCAGCTACCAGTCACAAGGCTAATTAATTACATTTGGGTACCAGATATTTACCAAGTCATAAAAGATGAAGAGAAACTCAGGTTTTTGCAGTTCATCCTCATTACAGAGGGAAGAGAGTAAAGAACAGTTTTAGGAACAAAATGGCATGGTCAGGAAGCTCTAGCTCTCGACCATTTGGGTTTCTTAATATGGTTTGAAATATTGGGAATTACCAGATTTGATACTGATTCCATAATTCTTATTTCACACATACGCTGTGCTAAAAGCTACAAGATGCTATAGAGAAAGAGCAGTCAACTCTTGTCCCTAAAGCAGTAGGACTTAAAAGAGTTATTTTTACTCCATTGTCTTCCAATTGTCTCTCAAACATAAACCCTGTTTTTCTCTTCCACCACTGCACCTAAGCCATCTCTATCAAGGTCACCAGTTCTCAAACCTTATCCTACCTACTCTGCTTATTAGCAGCTCTGACCCAGGTGGTCGCTATCTCCTACGGGACGCGCTTTATTCACTTGGCTTCTGGGACACCTTACCCATCACTTACTTTCCCCTTCGCTACCTCTAAAGTTAGCAGACCTTAGGGCTCACACCCTAGGAGATAACATACAGCCCCATATCTTTAAATATCGGTTGTACATCTTCATCCCCAACTTACACATGAACTACAGATGTGAACTGGGTAAGATTGTCTACCTGACATGTTGACCTGAATGTCTAATGGTCATTTCACACTTAACATGTTGGAAATGGGTCTCTTGATTTCTGCCGCTCACAAAGTTGCTTCTCTGCCAATCAGCCCAGTGAGAAAGGGCGCCACCATTCATTCACGTGCTTAGCCAAGAACCTAAGAATCACCTGTGATTCCTTCCTCATTCCTGATTGTAAAAGTTCATCAAGTTATATTGGATCAACCATCAAAATATATCAGACCATGTCTCATTCTCTTGCCATCCTACTTTGGTGCAGGATAGTATTGCTTCTTGCTTGAACACCTGTAATAGTTCGCTCAAGAGTTTTCCTGCTTCCTCGCATTCCCTTACACAATCTGTTATCCATAGAGCAGGCAGACTGCTCTTTTAAACCTCAGTGCCTTTGCATCACCTATAGAATAAATTTCAGAATCCCTGTATGGACCTGTAAGGCCCTATATGATTTGACCCGTACCTACTTCTGTATCATCTACTGCTGCTCTCCCCGTTGCTCACTCCACTTCGACCACATTGGTCGTGCTGTTCTGTACAAGCTCATTGCCATCTCAAGGCCTTTTCACTTACTCCCTCCACCTAGCCTGTTCTCCCATATCTTTGCGTTGCCAGCTGTCTTCAGTCAGCTGCTCAGGTATCACTTCCTCAGAAGGCCTACCCTAACTAAAACAATCATCTCTTCCCACCTGTCCTTTGCTTTACTTCCTCACACTTGAAAGTAGGGGTGTGTGTGTGTGTGTGTGTGTTGTGTGCTCAGGTTTCTACGGCCACTAAAAGTATATTTTTGTTCCAGATGTTTGTAGTATTTGTCTTCCCTAGCAAAGAAGGGTAGAGATTTCAGCTTATTTGTTCACTGCTAAATCCTTGGGCCTAGAGCAGTGCCTGGCACGTAATAGAGGCTCAGCACTTGTTGAATGTAGGCGCAGAAGACTAGACAGGCCCCAAGTAAAGTTTCAGTGTGGTGTGGAGGCTTTGAGGGAATTCACAGAATATATAAATACGAGTCTGGCTATCAAATAATTCAGTTTTGAACTGTCCACACTCTTGCAGTCTTTCATTTAGAGAATTGACTGTAGACAGTTCCTTAGACGTTTCTAACTCCCAAAAGTAATACCAATGCATTTAAGATGATTTAGGAAATCATTAGGAAGAAGATAACAAAGATCATCCATAATACTACAAAGAAAGAACTACTTTTTACTTTTTGGTGTATATCTTTCCAGGCTTGCTTTGCCTGTGCTGTCTACATCTTAAGAGATAGGGATCATATTGTATATGCTTTTTTTTTTTTTAATTTAGTGGTATATTGTGAAAATACTTATTTACAGGCATAGGAATTCTCATTGGAGAGAGCAAACTAATTTCTATTATAAATGGTATTTTTACATTTTACTAGTTACGTGCAATAAAGAAAATGTTACATTATTCTTAATCTTATTTTTCCTAAAGAAATACATTATTACTCATTTAAGAAAATAGAGAGAAAGAGGTGGGGAGGGGCACAGAGAGGGGGAGGCAGAGAATCCCAAGCAGGCTCCCCAATGCCAGCACAGAGCCTGATGTGGGGCCGAACTCACAAACCGTGAGATCATGACCTGAGCTGAAATCAAGAGTTGGAAGCTTAACCGACTGAGCCACCCAGACCCCCTATTGTCACCCAGTTTTAAACAAGTACATCCACTGTCAAATTTATATGCTTTTTATTTACCTGACCAACTCTGTCCCAAAAGTGTATTACTTAAGCTCATGTATAAATTTGGTCTAGGGAACTGATTTTGTTTCTCATTATAAATACATAATGTTATTACAGAGGAAGTACACATACAAAATTAAGTGAAAACAGATTTCTAAGCAGTATTGTTAGGAGTCCAATGTAGATATAGATGTAGGTATAGAGCAGGACTGAATTATACCAAAATACAGACAGTGATTACCTCTGGTTGGTAGATTTATAGGGCACTTATGTTTTATGTGTGTTTTTCTGGATATTCTCTGATTTTTTTGAACATTAAAAGAATTATTTTCTTATGTATGTAGTATAAAAAGTCAAAGGATGTTCTGAGACTTAATTTAAAAACAGCATTTCCTTGCCACATGTCTTAGAGTAATTTTCAACTCTTAACCAATTTCATCTGGTATTTTCCTTTATATTTCTAAATAACGTATAAAACTATTTTTGCAATTATTTTTAGAATCTGTTAACTTACAGAAAAGGAAACATTTAGTGTAATTTTTGCTCCTGTCTATATTATTACAAATGTATAAATAGTGTTAGCTGTTGAGCCAAGCATTTTCTTTTTCTTTTTTTTTTAAATTTTTTTATTTTAATGTTTTATTTATTTCTGAGAGAGAGACAGCGTGAGCGGGGGAGGGTCAGAGAGAGAGTGGGAGACACAGAATCCGAAGCAGGCCCCAGGCTCTGAGATAGCTGTCAGCACGGGGCTCGAACCCACGAACCATGAGATCATGACCTGAGCCGAAGTTGACGCTTAATCACTGAGGCACCCAGATGCCCCTCAAAGGAGTACATTTTAAACTCGTTGACGAATATTGCAAAATTGTCCTTGAAAGGACTGTATTCATTTACATTTTCAGGTTCTGCTTATTTATTTGCTTTGTGACTTTGATCAAATTAATTAAGCCCTGTGTGCTTTTGATCCTCATAATGGGGGTAAGAGCAATACTCTCTCGTAGGACCATTAGGAAGATTGAATGAGTTAATATCCATAAAGTGCTTAGAACAATGTACTTAGCAGCTACTCGAGTGTTAGCGATTGTTTTTATTATCATGGTCAGGCAGTGTGTTCCTTCTCCGCAAAGTCCCTGATTTTTATAACCTTTGCCAGATTGGTGATATGGTAGTGATGCTTTGCTAAGCAATGGGATTGATCATTTACTGGTGCTGTTTTTAAGAATATTGACTCTTTCCTATCAGGTTTTTTCTTTTCCCTTACTTGTGTCTATAGATTTCAGACCTTTGGATTTTTTTGTTTGTTTTAATTTTTTTTAAATGTGTGTGGGGCACCTGGGTGGCTCAGTCAGTTACGCATCCGACTCTTGATTTCGGCTGAGGTCATGATCTCGCAGTTTGTGAGTTCAAGCCCCACACTGGGCTTTCTGCTGGTAGTGTGGAGCCTGCTTGGGATATTCTCTCTGCCCCTCCTCTGCTCACACTCTCCCTCTCTCTCAAATAAAGAAACATAAAAATTTTTTTTAAAAAAAGAAATGTGAAACTAAAATTTGTATAGTTTAAGGGATAATGAGTATAACAGGTAGTGACCCAACACTAAGAGTACCTTTGCAGCCTGTGTGTGTTTGGCCCCAGCCCCGTTCTTCTCACCCCCGAGATGCTGTTCTGGTGAATCTTGTTTTGTTTTTGCGGGTTTCTTTTTAAAATTTATATAAATGAATCACACAGTATGACTTGCACTTGTCTTTAATTTTTTTGGAATTAGATCTGAATTCATTTATGTGTATGTTCTGTGCTTTTATTAATTTAAGTTAATTTTTTAAATGTTTATTTATTTTGAGAGAGAGAGAGATCCAGGATCGCAAGCAAGCTCCATGCTGTCTGCACAGACCCTGATGGGGGGCTTGAACTCAAACCATGAGATCATGACCTGAGTTGAAATCAGGAGTCAGATGCATAAACTGACTGAGCCACCTAGGTGCCCCTGCTTTTATTAATTTTAAATACATAGAACATAGCTGTTCTATGCCAGGGATTCTAGGATTTGATAGAAGCAAGTGAGGCAGAAGTCCCCATTCTTCGGAGCTTACTGCTTAAAAAGGTAATTTTCAACTTTGAAATCAGGTAAATATTCACTCATCTTTTTTAATTTGCCTTTTTTGTTTTTAAACAGGGTTAACGCATAACTTTTTAACATATTTGAGGTTAATTTTGGTGTGAAGTTGGTCACTACTATCCTGAAGATGATAATTTATTATCATTACATACTTACTGTAAATGAGCATATGCTTGTGTTTCTTATGGGGTTTCCATTCGATTCATTCATCAGATGACTTGATGTGTTGTTTGAGCTCTATGGTAGCATATGTTTGAGTTACACAGTAAAGCAGGTTACACGCATGCTTCTTTTGTTAAGATTTCCTCCCATCTTATTCTGTTTTTATGTGCATTTTAGATCATTTTGTCAGTCCCTAAAATGCTTTGAGACTGAATTATTAGATTTGCATTATAGTTTTCAGTGAGTTTGGGGAGATTGCCCTCTAAATAAGTTAGCATTTCACTGCAGATAGCACAGAATTTCAGTTAAGCATTAAGGGCACCAACTCTCCCGTAACTGGCAGTTCATGGAAAGGGGGCAGGTTGTTGAGTTACTTGACACACAGGTCATTGAGATCCTGAAGAAGGAGATTCTTTCCATCCCTCCTCACGCATTCTCAGTGTCTTGGCTTTCTCTTCACATTCCCCTTGTGGTTGAAAGGTGATTCACGAGGAGGGGAATCTGTCCTCCGTTAGGAATGGATCCTGGTCGATTTTAGAGACTCATGGTAATCCCACTTTTCCTGTTGAGGACTGGGTCCCAGGAACCTTCTCCAGAAATGGCAACATGCAGAGGAAAAGGAAACTTCTCTGGTGTTTCTCTTAGAATCAAGGTAATCTTTGCTATCAGTTCTCAAGTAGGTTTATCCTTACTTCTCATTGGCTGGATTGGGTTACATGGCATTTTAAGCCCAGTCCTCAACAGCCCACAAGAATGGATGCCGGAATAAACAGCTGTGCTGGCAAGAGAGTCACCACTACACTGTCCCCGCAGCACGGGCACAGAGGTATCGCAGGTATCGTGGGTTCGGTTTCAGGCCACTGTCCTAAAGTGAATAGTGCAGTACAGCAGATCAAATGAATCTTTTTGTTTCCCAGTGCATATGAAATTTACATTTACCGTGTGCAATAGCATGTTTAAAAAATGTACATACTCCTCCAAGATGTATATACCCTAATTGAAAAATACTCCATTGCTAAAAAGCGTCACCTGAACTTTCAGGGAGTCGTCATCTTTCTGCCAGTGGAGGGACTTCCCTCAGTGTGGACGGCTGCTGACTGATCAGGGTGGTGGTCGCTGGAGGTTGGGGTGGCTGTGGCAATTTCTTAATAGAAGATGACAGTGAAGTGTGTCACACTGATTCTTTCATTAATGAATGATTTCTCTGTAGCATGTGATGCTGTTTGATAGCATCTGATCCTCAGTAGAACTTCTTTCAAAATTGGAGTCGATCCTCAAACCCTGCTGCTGCTTTACCAACTGAGTTCATGTAATAGTCTAAGTCTTTTGTTGTCATTTCGACAGCCTTCGGCATCTTCACCAGGAGTAGATCTCGTCTCAGGGAACCACTGCCTTTGCGCATCCACAAGAAGCAACTCCGTGTCCATTCAGGTTTCATCCTGAGAGCACGCCCTTCAGGCACATGTTTAGGCTCCGCTCCTAACTCCAGCTCCTGCCACACCTGCCCCGTCTGCCTCCACTGGAGCCTTGAGCCCCTCAAAGTCCTTTGTAGAGTTGGAATCAGTGTCTTCCAAACCCCCGTTAATGTTGATTGTTTGACCTCCTCCCATGAATCACACATGTTCTCAATGGCACCTAGAATGGCGAATCCTTTCCAGAAGGTTTTCAATTTACTTTGCCCAGTTTGAAAGTCAAAATTAACTCCTGGATCCATGGTCTGCAGAATGGATGTGGTGTTGGCAGGCACGAAAACATTAATCTCTCTGTCCGTCTCCATCAGAGCTCTTGGGTGACCAGGTGCAGTGTCCATGAGCAGAATATTTTGAAAGGTATCTTTTTTTTCTAAGCAGTGGGCCTCAACGGTGGACTTAAAATATCCAGTAAATCGTGTTGTAAACAGACGTGCTGTCATCCAGGCTTTGTTGTTCCATTGTTAGAGCACAGGCAGAGTAGATTTAGCGTGATTCTTAAGGGCCCTAGGAGGTTGGGAGTGGCAGATGAGCATTGGCTTCAACATAAAATCACTTGCTGCATTAGCTCCTAGCAGGCGAGTCAGCCTGTCCTTTGAAGCTTTCAAGCCAGGCATTGGCTTCTCAATAGCTATGAAAGTCTAGGTGGCACCTTCATCCAATAGAAAACTGTTTAATCTACATCGGAAATCTGTTATTTGGTATAGTGTTTGGTTTTTTTTAAGTTTATTTATTTTGAGAGAGAGCATGTGCAAGTGCATAAGCAGGAGAGGGGCAGAGAGAGGGGGAGAGAGAGAATCCCAGTAGGGAAGTGTGGAGCCCAACTTGGGGCTCGATCTCATGACCAAGAGATCACCACCTGAGCTGATAGGAAGTGGTGGATGCTTGACCGGCTGGGCCACTCAGGCACACCATGTATTAATCATCCTGACGATGATCTAGAATCTTCTGGATAACCTGCTGCAGCGTCTACATCAGCACTCGCTGTTTCACCTTGCACATTTATGTTATGGATGGAGACGGCTTCTTTGCTTCAACCTCCTAAACCATCCTCTGCTAGCTTCTAGCTTTTCTCCTGCAGCGTCCTCACCTCTCAGCCTTCGCAGAACTGAAGAGCATTCGGGTCTTGCTCTAGATTAGGGTTTGGCTTCAGGGAACATTGGGGCTTGTTTGACCTTCTGTCCAGACCACTAAACCTTTCTCCACATCAGCAAAAAGGCTGTTTCACTTTCTTACCATTTGTGTGTTCACCCGACTAGCACTCTTCTTTTCTCTTCTCCTTCAAGATCTTTCCCTTTGCATTTACAACACCAATGTTTGGCACAAGAAGCCAACCTTTCAACCTGTCTCAGCTTCTGAGATGCTCAGTCATTTACAGGTTTTGATTCAAAATGAGGGGCATGTGACTCTTCCTTTCATTTGAACACTTAGGGGCCATTGTAGGCTTATTAATGCCTAATTTCAGTATTGTTTTGTCTCAGGGAATAGGGAGGCCCCAGGAGAGGCGGGGAGGTGGGGCAACAGCCAGTAGGTGAGCACTGCGAACACACACACTTGCTAAGTTTACCATCTGGCATGCACCGTCTTGTATGAGTGCAGTTTGTGCTCCCCCCAAATAGTTACAAAAGTAGCATCAAAGATAACTGATCACTGATCACCATGACAAGTATAATAATAATGAAAAAGTTTAAAATATTGTGAGAATTACCAAAATGTGACACAGCAACACGAAATGAGCAAGTGCTGTTGGAAAAATGGCACCGATAGATTTGCTCCATGCGGGGTTGCCACAGACCTTCAATTTGTGAAAAATGCACCATCTGCAAAGTTCAGTCAAGTGAAGTGTGGTATGGGAGGCTGCCTGTGTAGGGTCTTTCCATTGAGCACCCCGGCATGGCTCTTACAGATTCTTTCCTGTGGGTGGGACAGGGATTTTGTTACATTTGATTCTTAGTGGACACTTTACTACACTATTTGCTTTTCAGTTGATACTCATTTCTAGATGTATAATTCTACATTTAAGAAATCATGGTGTTTCCATTTAGATCTACTTCTGTGTCTCTCCCCCCCCTTTTTTTTTTTTTTTTCTCCTCACCCTTCTTAAATTTAGTTCATTGCCTATGACCTCAGGACAACGTTAAATAATAGTAGTATTGGACAACTTTGTTTTATATTTAATTTGGTGCCAAACTATGAAGACTTATTTTTATATATGTAGGGCAAACCAGCCTTGCTACTAATTGGTTGTTAAGTGTACTTCAGTATAATAATTAATACTGATATTTTATTTAGAATTTTACATATATTTCCTTATGTGAAATCCATAGTATATTTCTTGTGCTTATCATCACAGGATTTTATCAATGTGATAAAATGAATTGATAAGCTTTCTCTGTTTTCCGTTCTGGAATATGGGATATTCCATGGGAGTGATCCAGTCCAGGAAAGTGGTAGGAACCAGGAAACTGTATGGGCCAGACTTCCTGTAGAGGGGTTTCTCTGGTATCTTGTTCTTTCCTTGATTACTCATACATTTAAGTTTCTTCCATTTTCTTGATTTGATTTCAGTGTCTCGATCAGTGGCAAGAGCACAGCGTGGCTCAGTTGGTTGAGCTTCTGACTTTGGCTCAGGTCATGATCTCACAGTTTGTGCGTTCGAGCCCCAAATGGGGCTCTGTGCTGACAGCTCGGAGCCTGAAGCCTGCTTCCAATTCTGTGTCTTCCTCTCTCTCTGCCCCTCCCTCACTTGTGATTTCCGTGTGTGTGTGTGTGTGTGTGTGTGTGTGTGAAAAATACCTTGAATAGGGGTTCCTGGCTGGCTCAGTTGGCAAAGCATGTGACTCTTGATCTTAGGGTGAGAGTTCAAGCCCCAGGTTGGGTGTGGAGCCTACTTAAAATTAATTAATTAATTAATTAATTCAGTATCTTGAAGAAATGAATGCATGGGTGAAAGAAGTTTGGAGGCCTATATTTTCCTAGAAGGAACTTTATGGAATTATATTTTTAAAGCACAGTTGGCCGTATTCTGTTATGAGATCATATTCCTTTCCAAATTCTTAAATTTCATGGATTTATTTCCTCTCTTCAAGAGATTCTTTTTTTACACTGTTCATTTCTCCTCCTCTCCTTGAGCCGAAAGTTTCATTCATTTTCATATTTTAGATAATCAGAACACTTCTGGAAAGTAGAAGTAATTTTGGTCATGTATTTGATGTCATGAATGTTTGACATCTGGAGCCCACGTTTGAATTCTGGCTCTTCTGCTTCTTCATAGTGTGACTGCAGACAATTACATGCCTTCTCTCCTCTGGGCCCCTCGTCAGTGAGACAAGAGTACTAGTAGACCCTGTGTGTGCCGTGTAGAGTTGTTAGGGAAAGGGTGGCTGGCCCCTCATTGAGTACTTAACTGTGTACGAGTTTGCTGCAGTGCGGTGTACTTATTACCGCTAAATTTGTGTAGGACCTTCCTGACTGGTTTCTCCTTGGTTTCTCTCTCCTGCTTGGGTTGGGTTTATTTTGCTCCTTTTCTAGTTTCTCAGGTGGAAGATTAGGTTGTTGATGTAAAGCTTTCTTTTCTAATACGGTATAGGTGTTTACAACTATAAATTTTCCAGGGTGCCTGGGTGGCTCAGTCGGTTGAGTGTCCAACTGCGGCTGAGGTCATGATCTTGCTCGGAGTTTGAGCCTCACGTTGGGCTCTATACTGACAGCTCAGAGCTTGGAGCTGCTTCTGAGTTTGTGCCTCTCTCTCTCTCTGCCCCTCCCCTGCTCACGCTCTGTCTCTCTCTCAATTAAACATTAAAAAAAAAAACAAATTTTTTTTCTCAACTTCTTTAGCTGCATCCCATAAATTTTGGTGTGTTGTGTTTTCCTTTATCTCCAGGTATTTTCTAATTTTTGTGATTCTATTTTTGTGATTTATTGGATATTTTGGAGCGTGTGGATTAGTTTTCGTATATTTATTTCCAGTATTTTCCTCTGTTGTTGACTTTTAAGTTGATCCCATTGTGGTCAGAGAACATGCTCTGTATGATTTCACTCCTTTTAATTTATCGAAACTAGATTTATGGCCCAGTGTATGGTTGTCCTGGAGACTGTTGTATGTACGTTTGAGAAGAATGTGCATTCCTTTGTTGTTGGGTGGAATGTTCTGTGCATGTTGGGTAGATCTAGCTGGTTTATAGTTTATAGTTGTTCAAGTCCTATATGCTTGCTGATTTTGTCTAATTTTAGACAAAATGATTTGGCTTTGTGGTTTTTTTCTTCATACATGCTTTTATTCTTGCTTAAACAGTTCTAGATAGGTATCTTCATTGTGAGTTAGCCCTTTATCTGAAAAATGATTTTTTTTTGGTCTTACTTAAGGTATTCGTACCAAATTTTAGCTTTATGTTGTTGACTATATCTTACTAAACTTTTTCTAGGTCATTTTTTTTCAGTGTGTCTTTTGTAGAAGACCGTGTTTGGATTTTTTAAACAATCTGAATGCCATTGTCTTGTTATACAGACTCTCAAAGCTTATAATAAAATTAGTATTGAGAGTAATACTTGGTCTCATTTTTGCATTTTATTTTTTAAATTCTTTTAATGTTTATTTTAGAGAGAGAGAGAGAGGAGTGGAGGAGGAACAGAGAGAGGGAGACACAGAATCCAAAACAGGCTTCAGGCTCCGAGCTGTCAGCACAGAGCTTGACGCGGGGCTTGAAGTCACAATTAGGGGCCCCCTAATTTTTGCATTTAAAAATGCTTTCCATTTTGTTACTTCTTTTGGTCTCAGGTCCCTTTTAGAGGGACCTTTTCTCAGCTTCCACTACGGTTTGGAAGGAAGGCATACATAGGGTTTTCAGTTTCAGGGTTTTCATAGGAGTCATTTGTTTTAGGGGTGACATAAATTTTCTGTAAGATATATTTGACTACGGAAAAAACAATTGTTTTCACTTTGTTCTGTAAGATGAGATGAGTACAGTTTAACAGTCTTCTGCTTGTCCTTTTTCCCACTTGTTTTCTCGACGATCTGGAGTTTTGACTTACTGGGATTTATTGCAGAGAATTCTGCAGCCAACTGCTTTGCCGCTTTTTGTAGATGGCCTGTTTCTTCCTGCCCGGTTGCTTTGTAGGAGTCGGAAGTTTTATTAGCCTAAGGCTGGGGGCTTAGTCTCTCTCTGAACGGTGCCTGGTCTGTAGTGAACCTTCATTTCTAAGATTCCACTCTCTTGAGCTTCTAGTACATCTTTGATTCCTGCTCTGATTATGCTTGGTCTGGTCCTTTATTTAGGCATGTGATTTACCAGTATACTAGCCTCTCTCTTCTCTATCCTTTATGTTTCTCCTTCCCTCAGTTTTTCTATCTGTATTTTGGGAATTCCTCCAGTAGATGTTCCATATTACTGTCTTAACCATTGAAAAAAGTTCTGTTCCTTTCTTCTGACTTTTTTTTTTTAAGATTTCAATTAAAAATGAAGTGTAGCAACTTTAACAGATGCCTGTATACCTTCCCCTTAGCTTTATCAAGTCTTTTACCGTATGTGCTTCAGAATTCTTTTTTCTAAGTTTAAACTCTGGTGGACTCCTACTTGGTGTAGGTACTATTCTGAATTCAGTTTTGACCTTTATCGTTCTTAGGCCTGCTTATTACAATGGGGCTAGTATGTTTTTAAACTTTATATGAAGGATATCATACTGTACACTTGATTCTGCAGTTTTTCACACAACATTATTTTGAGACTTATCTATGTTGATATGAAAGCATCAGTTTTCCTGTCACAAAGGCCCGTTTACTCCTAGGAGTAATAAGGAATTATCAAATTGCTTACCATTGTGGTTTGATTTCCTGCCCTGAAAATTGCCACTTTATATCCTTTATTTTTTTGAAGGGTTGTCTTTTTCTTAATAATTTCTAAGAGTTCTTTATGTATTTGAGCAAAATACAAAAATTTATAATTTTTGTATTTTGTATCTTGTTTAATAAAATACTTCTTTCTATTAAGGTCAGAAAGATAGTCTCTTCTAAATATTTGGCTTTTTTACATTTAGTCTTCATGTAGAATTTTTAATAGGCTATGAAGTAGTGATAGGATTTTTCCTTACTTCATGGATAGGGTTGTAGCTCAGGACATTTATTGATCACCCTGTTCTCACTGATCTGTGATGAGTGAGAACCTCTTCGTTGAGGTTTCATAGATTCCCGGAGCGACAGTGTTGAATTCTGTAAATTTTTACCTTCATTGTCTCTTTTCCATCTTTAGTTCAGTAGCTTTATGTTTTTCTTTCTTGTTATTTGATCATTCAGGCAGTCATCCAAGAAACTATTTATTGAATACCTGTTACGTGCCAGACACGTACTAGTAGGCACTGAGAGGCAGCTATAAATAAATGAAAGGTGCTGCCTCCTGGAGCTTAATTCCTAGTGGAGGAAAAACACCATCATAAACACTCTCCAGTAGGGGCCTCTGTGGGGCTCAGATGGTTAAGCGTCCAACTCGATTTCAGCTCAGGTCATGATCCCAGGGTTGTAGGATCGCGCCCGGCCTCGGGCTCTGTGCTGAGCGTGAAGGCTGCTTAGCATTCTCCCTCTCCCTCCCTCTCTCTCTCTCTCTCCCCCTTCCCCCCTCCCCCTCCCTC
>NW_027533258.1:2895787-2907147 GCF_008692635.1 Crocuta crocuta
CCCCTCCCCCTCTGCTCCCCCTTCCCTCCCCCACACTCGTGCTCTCTCTCTCAAAACAAAACAAAACAAAACACTATCCAGTAAATGGTTGACCTACCCAGAGACGATGTGTATGAGCGGGGATGTGCGTACAGGGGATGTGTTGGGGCTGCTGCTGTTGTACAGAGCCGGTGGGTGGGAAAGGCCTGATCCATAAGAAACCTGACGAGTGGGAGGGAATAAGCCAGATGGCAGTCTCTGAAGGAAGGTATAGGCATGGGAGGAACAAGGGCAGGGCTCCAGGTATTATATTTTATTATTTTTTTTAATGTTTATTTTTTAATGTTTTTTATTATTGAGACAGAGGGAAACAGAGCATGAGTGGGTGGTGGGGGACAGAGAGAGAGGGAGACACAGAATCTGAAGCAGGCTCCAGGCTCTGAGCTGTCAGCACAGAGCCTGATGCGGGGCTCGAACCCACGAACCGTGAGATCATGACCTGAGCCAAAGTCGGACGCTTAACCGACTGAGCCACCCACGCGTCCCTCCAAGTAATTATTTTAAACCTACTCCGTTTATGTTGTTGGATTAATTGATAATCTAAAATTCTTGAGCGTGAGGCCTCCTTTGTTCCTGTGTGCCGATTCTCAATTATGGAGGATTTTCATGCTCTCTGCATTTGGGTTATAAAGTCCTCTTCTGCAGGGTGTTGGCTGTAAGATGAGAATGGTTTCGCTTATTCCAGGCACTCAGGTCCGAGCCTAAATGGACAGATAAATGTAGGCATCAAGCTCCGTGCAGATCAGGCCTGTGCTTGGAGATTTCCGTGGTAATCCTTTTCCCATTAGATCCTGGTGCCATGCGAGTTTCTTCGTGGTCCCTGGTGCCGAGGGGGTGTGGGGGAGGGGGCAGACAAGTCAACAAGGGTCATTCTGGTTTCATGCAAGGGGCTTTGAATGTAATTCTCTGATTTGCAAAAACTGAAGAAGTCAATTCCTTTATTTTATTTATTTATTTTTTTAAAATGTTTTTTATTTATGTTTGAGAGAAAGATAGAGACAGTGTGAGCAGGGGAGGGTCAGAGAGAGCAAGACACAGAATCCAGAGACAGGCTCCAGGCTCTGAGCTAGCTCTCAGTACAGAGCCCGATGCGGGGCTCAAACCCATGAACCGTGAGATCATGACCTGAACTGAAGTTGGACACTTAGACGACTGAGCCACCCAGGCGCCCCTATTATTTAGAAAAATTTTTTTTTTAATTTNGAACTGAAGTTGGACACTTAGACGACTGAGCCACCCAGGTGCCCCTATTATTTAAAAAAATTTTTTTTTTAATTTATTTTTTAAATGTTTATTTTTGAGAGTGTGAGAGCAGTGGGGAGGGGCAGAGAGGAGGACAGAGGATCCAAAGCATGCTCCGCATTGACAATAGCGAGACTGATAAGGGGCTCAAACTCATGAACCGTGAGATCATGACCTGAGCCAAAGTCGGATGCTTAACCGACTGAGCCACCCACGTGCCCCAAAAACTCAGTTCTGGATCACAGAGACACTCAGGCGGCGCCACAAAACCTGCACAAACTGGGCTTTTATGTTTAAGTGCCATACTTCCTACTCCATGGTTTCATTTATTCTTCTTGTTTGGCCCTTGAGATTTCCTTCTCTTGGGAGCTCAGCTGTGCATATAACAGTATGTCCTTTATTTCACTTTTAAAGCAAAAGGCTTTTCAGATAATTAGTCATTATTACTGGAATCAAAAGCCTCAGTTTGGAACCAGTATCTTATCGCATTCCTTTGTAGTCTGCTTTTTGCACGTCTGATTTGATATGTTGATACATTAAGCACACCGATCATTCTCCTGTGCCTGCAATAAATGCTGTTTCGCTGTTTTCTTAGTGCAGCTGACAATTCCATTTGCTAATATTTTGAGTAAAAATTTCTGTGATGAATCTTGTTTGTTTCATGGACTGATTGGAAGTAGCTTGTCTTTTTCTCCGGTTAGAAATAATCGGTGAAAAAGAACCGCTTAAAGTTTGAAGAAATAAATATGACCTCCCTCTCAGATTCCCAGTGTGTTTCTCTGCTATTATTGCCTGATTGTTCTTGTCTAATTTCTAGCAGTTTTTATATTAATATTTCAAGAAAAAAAATTTTTATTTTGAGAGAGAGAGTGTGCACACAAGTGTGAGTGGGGATAGAGAGAGAGAAGGAGAGCGAGAATCCCAAGTAGGCTCTGCGCTGTCAAGCACAGAGCCCAACCGGGGGGGCTCCATCTCACCACTGTGAGATCATGACCTGAGCTGAGATCAAGAGTTGGATGCTTAACTGACCAGAAACTATAGTCTTCCTGCTTAGAAAAGAAACTCTTTTTTGTAAATTATTAATTTTTTTTTAGTGTTTATTTTTGAGAGAGAGCAAGTACAAGCACAGGCAGGGGAGGGTCAGAGAGAGAGGGGCACAGAGGATCCGAAGCAGGTTCTGTGCTGACAGCAGACAGCCCAGTGTGGGACTCGAACTTGCAAACCATGAGATCATGACCTGAGCTAAAGTCAGATGCTTAACCAACTGAGCCACCCAGGTACCCTTCTTTTTTGTACATTATGAAAGCTATGAAGATTTCTCTTAATTTGGCAGTATGCTAAAGGTTTCATTATGGAGCCTTTTATTTCTGAGTCTTGTTTTTAGAGAAGTAGATTCTCCAAAAAATATTTTCATTTGTCATATTATAGTGTGTGATACGAATTTGAATGCATTTTTAACAATGAAAAATTATTACAGCTGAAATTTTATCTTATTTCTAAAATGTTTTACAATGTTTTTTTCTAGGTAAAGAGAATAGAAATCCCCTAGATATGAGTCAGTGGTCATTTTTGAAGCATAGAATTTCTAGAATTGGAATAATTATACAGTTTTGTGATATTTTTGGTATACGGTAAACAGTTTCTGTCTTTAAATGTTCTCAAAGAACATGTGTTTTAGTTCTGAATCTTCTTACTGTTAAAAATTTATCTTGGGCCTTTGTACTTAGAACACAGAAATTTGTCTCATTATTCTCATTTTTAACCACCTTTTCTCATATTATCTCAGAACTGTTAATGTCAAACTGCCACTTGGTTATATAAGCTTTTGCTCAACGTTTTTAAGAGTGCTCATAGTTAGATATTTTGTTTCAGTATTTCCTTCCAATGGAGAAATATGGGATCTGTACATTTTGTTTGCGTTTTTTATGTTGGTTATACTTATTTGTAAATTTACACATACTTTGATATTTAAGGAAATAACTTTCATTTATGTTTGTTAAAAATATACTTGTAAGGCAACCTATTTAAAACTACTTCTAGTTTGATTTTAACATGATTATATACTTTTGCATATAATTAAGTCAGAGCCAGTAACTTTGGCTTTCTGCTTTGCATCGTTTCTGAACTTTTGCTCTGTGATAGTGTGATGACAGCTGTTTTCACCCACCCCAATTATTTTGTCTTATTGAAACTCTCTCTTCAGTAATTGGTCATCCTGCTCTTTGGTACATAGTCTTCTTCGAATTCTGTATGCCATTTGTAAGTTTTCTGTAACTTTGAGACTAGGGAAGGAAAGGGGTTTCTTGTGAATTTGCTGGTAAATAAACCCAACCGACCATCATCAGTTGGGTGTGAAATAGTTTGGTTACATACGTTCATCTGAGGTAAACTCTTTTTTAAACTCTTTCTGTAAACATTTACTTTTAGCAGAGCTGTTTGCAGATTTTCCTTGTAGTCTGATTACCATTTCTACATTATTTGTATCCTCTCTTCTGGGTCTTTACTTGTGCAAGTTCCTGTTCTTAAGATCCGTGTTCTCCAGGTCATGTGGCATTAGATGTTTTAAGTTTGTTCATTTTCAGACATTGTGTAGTCAGTACTGTAATTCGTCAAGAGTTGCTAGATCATTGAAACCTTTACTCTTCTTCAAAAAGTGGATTAACTGTTCTTTCAATTTGGCTTGTGACTTTCTAGTTTAAGATTCTGAGTGTTTTCTGTTCCTAACTGCATTGCCACTTTTGCATCTCAGAACCCTTTCATCTGCCCTACCCTTTGCTAACTCATTCTTAGAATTTATCTTTACCTGTTTCTACTAAATACAGTTTCAACCTAAAAATAATACTTCATGCTTTGATATGTGGACTCAAGGTCTTACTTGAAATGTGGGGGAAAGTTTAACATTTAATGGGATATTGCAGTATTGTGATTCTAATATATATTGGGTCATTCCCATGACCAGAATACATTTCACATCTTCATTTGGTGTTTGTCCACAGTTCCTGGCTGAGTTCCCCAAACCCAAAGAATTTCTGAAGTGTTAAGAATGATAAAGGTGTATTTTGTTATGTTAATGGACAGACCTAAAGGTGGTTGTGAAGAGCTCTAGCCCTGTAAATAGAGGGTTGGAAGTTCAGTCCCACCCAATCCCTGACCTTGGTGGAGCGGGGAGAGGCTGTAAATTTAATCGTTGGCCAATGGCCAATGATTCAGTCAGTCATAATTATGTAATGGAGCCTGCATAAAAACCCAGAAGACTGAGCTCACAGAGATTCCAGGCTGATGGTGCTGTGGGAGGGGGCATAGGAGCTTCCCACTCCCCACCCCACCCCCCCCAGTCCCTTGTGCTGTGCTCTCTTCCATCTGGCTGTTCCTGAGTTCTAGCTTTTTATGATAGACAGTAATAAGGCAAGTAACATGTTTTTCTGAGTTCTGTGAGCTGCCCTAGCAAATTAATGTAACTGAAGGAGGGGGTCTTTGGGACCTTCTGACTCACAGCCAGTTGAGCTGCACAGGTCACAACCCAGAATTGCAGTTGGCGTCCTTAGTCAGAGGGGCTCATGGTGGATGACGCTCCAACGCTAGCTGGAGGTCAGAGGCACAGGGCTATGTATGCCTGGTGTGTGACGAGGAAGGGCCCGCAGTCTGCTAGGACTGAACCCTTAACCTGTGGAGTCTGATGCTCTCTCTGCACACACAGGGTCACACGTGAGTGAATTCTTACACACCTGCTGGTGTCTGAGAATAGCTTCCTGGTGTGTGGGACCCACATTGAAATTGGGTCCAGTTTAGATGAGGATCCATCTAAATTGTCACTGTGTAATAAAGTGTAAGGTTAGAAGTACTTCTTAAATGACAGGAAACATTCAGGGGGTCCGGTACTGTGAAAATATTTGTGGGCCTTGGTAAGAATCAAAATGTTAAGAAAGCTCGGCCAGTTTTCTGCCTCACTTTCTATATTGTCCTTATTATATGCCAGCAATGCTCTTTTTTCCTTCTTAGTGGAAGAGAAAACCAACACCCACCTCCTCCTCGGCATGTGCTTAGACACCTATGCCCGCTACCTTCTGTTCTCCAAGCAGCCGGCACAGGCGCAGAGGATGTATGAAAAAGCTTTGCAGATTTCTGAAGAAATACTAGGAGAAAGACACCCACAGGTAAGGGAGGAAAGCAGAGGAAGTGTACGATGAAGCTTTCAGGATTTCTGGGTGAGAAATGCCACCCTCGTTGGGGACAGATCATCAGCAGGTGGTGCTAGGTGCTACGTGTTCCCTCCTCCTCCGCCCGCCCCCCAACTACTTGTTTCAGAAAGGGTGTGAGGGACACCTGGCTGGCCCAGTCTGTAGAGCACGCAGCCCTTCATCTTAAGGTCGAGAGTCCCACGTTGGGTGTAGGGATTCCTTAAAACAAAAAAGGATTTGAGAGCCCTCTGATGAGTTATCCAGAGCATTCTGCACTCATTTTGGTTCAGCAGCAGAACAGCCTTTATAAAAGGTCTGACCAGGCACCCGCAAGCTTCCAGGCCTTCAGGGTACATGGCACAGTATTTAGTAACAGTGAACCTTAGAATTTTAAGAGGAACAGGTTAATACATGAAGATTCTTGCCTCCCTCACCCCACAGGTAAAATCCCAGGGGACGTGGGGGAAAGAAGGAAGGAGGGGGACCCCATTACGAAGTAAAAACCACCGACACCGTGCAGAGCTGTTAGAACAGCGAACATATTGAATGGACGTCCCTTTGTCTCTCGTCTCTCAAATTAAATTCTTAGAGGGAAGAACTGGATCATTTGTCAGAATGACTGGTGTCCCCAGCACAGGACACGCCCCACGGCTCGGGTCCACGGGCGGGGCAGTTAGCAGACTGTGAACTCCCTTCAGGCAAGGGATTTAGGTTAGAGTCCACTTAATGGAATGTCACTGAGGAATCAGACAGACGACAGACGTGGAATTCAAATCACCAAGTGCTAGAACTGAGAGGGGGAGGTAGGATCTGCTTCTCTTAGTATCAAAATTTTAAAAACTCTTAACGGGAGTCTTCCTAAATCAGTAATATATGTAGTTTTTCTCGATGAGTCTGAGAGTCACCAGTAGAAATGACAGTAAGTAACGCCCTGGAGGCTGGCTTCCCAGGATTGTCGGACCTTCTAAAGATCGTTACAGCTTCATCTTGCCATTGTATTTTTTTTTGGTGCTTCTAACTTGATAATTAGGTTAATAAGTAATATCCTGTTCCCTACTTGGCAGATCTGTATCGTTTTCCCAAGAGCCGAACCGATGCCGTCCCCCGTACACTGTGAATGATAAACGTGCCAGTTTGTTAAAGGCTGATGTCTTTCACTTTTTGTGGAACATGCTAGGAAACGTGAACTCTTAAGCATATATTCACACTTTACCAGACTCCAAATTAACGTTACATCTGTGTGGCTGTTTTTTAAAAAAAATGGATGTTTTTTCTTTTGTGTGTAGACCATCGTGCTGATGAGCGACCTGGCTACCACCCTGGACGCACAGGGCCGCTTTGACGAGGCCTGTGTGTATGTGCAAAAGGCATCAGATCTGGCGAGACAGATCGAACATCCTGAGCTACACATGCTGCTCAGTAATCTCGCTGCAATTCTGATGCACAGAGGTAGGGGGCAGTGGGAGCCGGCCGGGCCTGCTGGAGGGAAGGGGTCACTCCGTTTATGTGGCTGTGAAATGGTTGCAGGCGGGCGAGCGGCAGTCCGGAAGCTCCGGAATTCAAAGGCTGGCTGGATGTGCTAAAAAGGATGTGTGTTTGGCTCAAGTACCTTTGTGTTCAGTTCACGTAACTGGTGCGTCGTGCCGTGCCGGCCTGTGAAACACACGGGGCTAGAGAAAAACCCAGGGCACTGGGGGGACCCGGCCCTTGCTGCGCTGGCGCATGACCGCTGGGCCAGCTCCCAGCCTCTCCAAGCCAGCGTGTCACAGGGGGCTGAAGGAAGCAGGGCCAGCCTGTCACTTAATGAGCACACGGCAAGTTAGGCCTGAACTGTCACTAGCGCTTGTTCTTCTGAATCTTTCAGAATCACTTTGAAAACCTACATTTGTCTTTCCTCTCCCTTCTCTCCGGGTTATTGTAGAACGATATGCACAAGCAAAGGAGATCTACCAGGAAGCACTGAAGCAAGCAGAGCTGAAAAGAGATGAGGTTTCTGTTCAGCACATCAGGGAAGAGCTGGCTGAGCTGTCAAGAAAAAGTAGACCTTTCACTTAATTTTATGAAGCGCTAAATCCCTTTTTGTTGTAGGAATTTTAAGTAACAGTGGTTCTTCTGGTCTCTGTGGCACCCAAATCAGTGGCTTTCAACCCTTTCTCCTTGATAGTCATGTCTCGTCAGTTAGCTATGGTGAAGGACGAGTTGTTCGCGCTGCTGCTTTTGTTCTTTAAAGGAAAGACGACTTTCACCCCTGGCTGATTTTGACTTCTAAGGACAGATGTCAAGTGATGCTTTCGTCGTAACGTATGGTGTGGTGCTGTCCGTACTGGTCTAAGTGTGCCTGTAGACGGAGGTGGGCCGCTTGGCCTCTGGGGTGGGGGTGTTGTGGCATCTCTATCCTACGATTTTGATCCATTGATTTGCTACCCTCTTTTTTATTTTATCAATATCTGGAAGAGCAGACCTAGCTGTCTCATGGCAAAGGGGGATTATGGTGAGTTATTTCTCTTATCTGTTTCCGGAAGCTGAGTGTGGGACCTAACGCATAACGGAGAAGTATCGTCTTGGTGTGTGCCAGAGCCCAGCATGAAGTTTTAAAGTAGGAAGTAGGCCCTTGAAAATACACCCGTTTAATTATAAATCAAAGTAAACTGTATGTTTTCATCTCTGGTTATACACGACTGTGAAAAGGGGGAAAGGAAGGGTAGGAATGCTTGTCAGTGCTGTTTGAGGGCTCCACATCCTTTGCAGTCTGGGTGCCTGAGCAGAGTCCTCTGCCCGAGCCCAGGCGGCGCCCCCAAACCTTCTTGTCTCAGGGTCGGGCCTTACAAGCGTGATATGTAAAGTCTCCCTCGTAATCCTCGTATGTACTGCTTGTACAGGGGAAGGACCACGGATCTGGATCCTAGTCCAGCTTCTCCGTGTCCTCATCTGTAAATAGGGAACGAATGAGATTCTGTCGTAGTTGTGGGAGAACGTTTTTTTGTCAGGTGACTCTAAGTGAACAGACTGCTGTGCTGAAAGAGCCCTAGCACACTGCCTCAGAGCGTGTCACGTGTGTCCGTAACACACACGTAGATGGCTGTTGTTACCTCAGAAGTGTTGCAGAGCCCCTGGCCTAGGGAAAAGGCAATTTCTGTAGGTGCCATGAAGGAACACTGTTATTGCTGGTAAGCCTTTGGGGGTGGGGGTGTGAGTGGGAATGGTAAACAGATATTTTTGTTTCTGTGTACATATTATTGGAAGAATCCTTTCATAATAAACTAGAGACTCTACAACAACACTGTATGTATTCCGTAATCTTTGAGTTTCTCATAAAAAATAACTTAAAAAAGAAAGAAATACTAGAAATCCTGAGGTCCAGATCTTCAAGGATTAGACTAAAACTTGAACTTTGTATTTGGCAGATGTAAATTAGTTCCTGCTTTCTGCCTGAGCTCATCGCTTATCACCCAGCTAGCTCCTTTAATCGAGTATCTAGTGAGAAAGAATATAAGTCAGATTGAATTTCACTGCGACCCAGTCTTAATTTATTGGTGATTTTTGAGAAATTACTGTCAACTAGTTGACTACTCACCTGCATGGAGAATGTTTTTGCTTTTTCACAATTGCAGGGGTTACTGAAAGTTAGGATTGTCACTCCAGGTTTTATTTAAGAATTTTTGGTCCTCCACAGTGATTCCGCTCGTGGTCCCATCCCAGTGCTGGAAAAACTGTGGGTGTTTTCAGAGTGTGTCTCTTCATGTGGGTGTCTCCACCAAAGTTCATTTGCACAGTTGTAAAACAAAGCAGCAGAGCGGGAGGGCAGACCCCTTTGTTGACTGGTCTGAATTCAAAAGTAAAATGTTAAGAACAGCATAGTTTAAATTTTTGAACTATGTCACCGGTTTTCAGGGCATAAATATTTAAAAAATGGAACGCGTGTACCAAAGTTTAAACATTACAGAACTTCCAGTGATAAACGCGCTGGAGATGTGGCTGTCAGGATGCCACTGTGAACAGTACTGGGAAGACCTTACTTTAGATCCGGGGTGCCGAAAAAACCATGCAGAAGGATGCAGCTTCAGAACCCTGAAATCTCAGCCGCAGAGAGTGTCGTCATGCCTTGGTTTCAGCCTACTTCAGCAAGTCTTCAGTCACTCTTGGGGCTGTCTGCCGTTTCGGTCCTGCCCAGGTGAACGTCCACCCGCCCAGACGGCTTGCTCCATAGGTAAGCCCACGAGAGTTCGGTCCTCTCGTTGTTCCCAACTAAGAAATGGTCCTGGACTTTCTCTCCCGTTCTGAGCTCCAGGTGATGGTGGATGGCGCAGGAAAACCCACTCGCACTGTGAGCAGGGGGGAGTGGGGAGCGGCACTCCCTCTCGGGTCCTAAAGGACAGCTGCAACAGTAACAAGCTAGGCTCTGCTCTCAAAGGCTGTTCTGACTTGGAACAGCTCAAGACCTCCGGGGTCATGAAAAAAGTATCTCTTTTGGGCCAGCTGACACAATTATTAAGAGTCGCAGATATTACCAGCAGCAGAAAACTGTCAAATAGAACATGTAGTTACAGTTTTTCATTCACATGAAAATTTTTTGTATCTTAAGTGGTGCCAGCTCTCAAGTTTACTGTGAGGATCTCAAGTCTACAAGAGTAGAACGGTTGTACGAGTGAAGGCTTTAACTTAACCACGTGGGCAGGGTACTGAGCCTGTGTCCTCATGATTAAAATCGGGGTTACACTAATGCTAAGGGTGATGCGAGTGTCTCATTACAAAGGAGGCACTCCGTGGTTCTCCCACACCTGCTTTCTTTAGAGGCTTGCGTACTTTAAAAAGTTGAGATCCACTTAGAAGTCCGTAAAGTGCTCACATGTATCATCCTGGGAGACCTCTGCATCTCCCCTCACTCAGCTTCAGTGGCATCCTTCTGAAGTGGTTAGTATCCATGTGCCGCTCAAGGCTGCTGCAAGCGCTATGCTCAAGTTGTTCCAAAAAAAAAAAAAAAAGNAGTAAACTCCTGCCCACAAGGAATCGGAGGGAGAGTAAGCCCTGGCACATGGCGAAGGGGAAGTGAGGCTTCAGGGTACACACTCCAGGTGACACTAAGAGTCCGATTCTGTACGGATCGTTACCTTCTAACTCACCCGGTAGTACAGAGCAACCCACTCCTCTGAAACCTGAGACATCAAGAGCCTTGAATCACACATGATCTAGGTGGCTATGGACAGGGAAGTCCCATTTATTTCGAAACAAAAGCTCTGTTGGGCTGCATCATCAAATGCAGGCAAAAAAGAATACTTAGGGCCACGGTTAAGTTTTACCAGTGTGCATACCAGTGAGGTATGCCTCAGATAAGCCTTTTGTTGCTTTTTTTTTAACTGAACTATAACATACCCATGCAGTAATATTTTTCAGTGCTAATTAAAAAAATTAAAGCCTGCACTGGAAGTTGACAGTATAGCAGAATTTTGTTTCTCCTACCTTTGACCCAAATGCGTAATGTACAGATTTTATACAGGGTCTATGTTAAAAATCTAAACATTTCCACAAGATTTTAAACATCACTGGAAATCTGGATTTAGAGGAAACAAAATTAGATAAAAGTACAATGCCCGTGACAGCCAACATTATGTAACTGGGCTGTATGAGGTTGTTGAGAAGGCAAGGGTTAAAAAGATAGGTGCGATGTTTGTTTTTTTGTCTTTTAAATTACCCCCCGAGTTGATGCGCTGATTTGAACGTAAGTACACCAGATACTACAGCAAGGGGAAACACTGCAAAAAGGTAATCTATTTACAGAAGAGTGATTTAAAGACATTATGGTTTTCTTTACAAACAGATGTAAGAACAGAAACTGTCCACTTTTTAAAAACTCTACATTTCAACCCTCCACTATTATTATTATCCATTGCACTTCCTGTGTCA
>NW_027533258.1:2907410-2913913 GCF_008692635.1 Crocuta crocuta
TCACTATCTGACAGCGTCTCGTACTGCGCAGAGAGCAGCGGGGCAGGCTCTCGCTCCCAGATCCTGCTCTGCTGGTGAGGGGCCGCCTGGTTCACAGAGGATGGGGCGCATGCGATCGGGGTGGGCGGCGTACTGCTGAGCATCCGCATAGTCAGAGGGTTGTACGGAAACTGCGTCGAGCCTGACAAAAGAAAAATTGTTTTCACTGTCACGAGCACAGCTGCCGTTCCATACAACCTCCACGGGGTGCAGGAAGACACGATTACTCTATTGAACTGGTCTTGGGACACCAAGAATAAAGTGAAGCAACACGGAAGGGCCAGGGTTTCACGAGGTAGATTGTAGCCTATCGTGAGGTACCAATCGGAGAATCTAGAAGGGATGAAGGACACAAGCAAGCGCAAGCTTAGGGTTGCTAAGTCCAGAAATGAAAGCTCAGGGCTGAACTTTCAGTGAGTTCTAGAACCAGGTGTTTCCATGGAGAATCCAAGTAGAACTACTGCATATTAAGCTTGAAGAGTCTGGTTACACCAAGAACTTCTGGACTCTTCAAGATAAATGCAGCAGTACGTGCTCAGAGGACAAGGGGACAAGAAACGTCAGCAGGTCACGGGCAGCAGGATGAGGGTCTCACTGGGCAGATTTAAAAGGTACAAGATCCGGAAGAGGGGTACGTGAACCTAACAACAGCACTGCCGCCACCCCCTGCCACTTCTAGATTGTCTCACTGTCCCCAGAAAGCCTTTTACAGCTTAAGAAACCCTAAGCACAGAAACCTACCATCTTCTCAAGTAAGTAATTTCACAAATTAAATTCTTTCTCTAAGAGACAGGAGAAGAAACAATCACTGGTTTAGGTTAGAAGTTGTCAAACTAGAACACAGTCCCTTTGCGTGTGATGTGAGTTTTATGAAGCAAAGGCCTTCAGTTATGCTCACAAAATAGCCCTAGGAAATTTATATATAATTAAGGGGGAAAGCATGTTTCCGACAGTTTCCACTGATGTACGTGTTGTTAACTCCTAAAAGATGGCTTACAATTCTCTGAAACTCTTAAATCTACACCAGATAATCCCAGTTTCAGTTAAACCACAACAAAGTAAAGTCTGTCCCCTTTCAAGACCACCGTCGTCATGGATACCAGGTGTGAGAAGAAAGCTTACAAGCAAGCACAAAAAGGAAAACATTCATAAATATCCTAAAACGTGATTTTTCATCGGTTTGTATAAACAGAAGTGAGCCTACAATAGAGATGAATGTTTACACTGTTTCCATTTCTTACTTTGATTTCTTAATATTTCCCGAAGAACCTTCTCTAAGAATGTCTGTAGAGAGGCTAAGGGTGAGCAGCCCTTCACGCTCTGGTGTGGTTTATGGAGGAGCTGAAATCACAGACTTCGTGGCTTTGCAAGTGGCAGGTGCCACTTCGTGGCTCCCAGCACACACAGAAGTAAGGGGAAGGGAGATTTTGTTCATGGTAATCTGACCCTGCATTCTGTAAATTTTAAAGATTCCATGCATTCAATGTCTGTTTTGGAAAGTGGAACCCTACTGATACAATAATGGAAATTGCGGCTTCCAAAGTTTCTGATTTTAGAAGTACTAGCCAAGGCTTTGAATAAAAAGTACTTTACGACTCCTTTTCTAGCAGTAAGTTCCTCACCTGTTGAGGAGGGCCTGTCTTCCCAGGCCCACCCTGGTGTCTGCCTGTGGTAATCCCCTTCTGAATGTACAGAGGAGACGGAAGAGGGCCTTTCAGTTCCTAAGTAGCCTTGCCCAGGGATGGGAGATTTAGATTTCCTGCTGTTTGACTTGCTGATCAGCTTTGGTTTGCAAACTCCTCCTAAAAGTGAAATAAATTAACTATTGACATATAGTAATTATGTTCTCAACTTAAAAACCTACCCAAGTGCTGATGGGTTATACACTGCTGAGAAAGCGGGGGGATGGCTGGCAGCACAAAGAACCCAGATCCTAGGACCCAGTGAAGTTTCAAAGTTAGTGTTTAAAAGCCAGAATTTACTTGTAGCAACTGAAGCAAAAGGGGTATGTTCTCATGCCATAATCTTGAAAAACACGCGACCAAGGAAATTAAATTTCTGGAACATCATTTCTTTCCTGGTCATGGAGCACAGAAACTGCTATGGAAATTAAAGTAGGCTGACGAAAATTTTAAATCCTCACTAACTACCTCCTTGCCCGTCAGTTTAAAGAGAACTGGAGGAGTCCACACACCACCCCAAGGAAATGGTATGTCAAAAGAGAAAAAGTGTGGGACAGAAGCCCCTTCGTGGCCATGCAACTGGTCCCCAGCAGAAGCTCGGCAAGTCCTGGTGGCCCTTTCTGTTGTTCCGGGCTCCAGTTTACTGAAGTTCACAGGAGTGGGACGCCCTGACAGGGCTCTGGAACAAAACGTGGAAACAATGTCTGAAGAGAGCAGAGCCCAGGTGAGCAGCAGATGTGCTCGTCTGGCCCCGCAGAACCACTCACCCTGCCCCGAGTCCCACAATGCCCAGAACAAAGTGGGTAGAAGGCAACTTCAACTATCTGCACAGAGAAGAAGTGCAGGTCCCTGATGGTCAGGAAGAGAATAGAATGGGACCAGAGGAAAAGATGCTTCTGGAAGAAAAACTTCAAAGTACACAAAGTCAGTTTGAGCTCCTCTTGTAAAGAATAGACGATCATCAAAAAGGTTGAGGTGAAAAGCTTAGGAAACAAAATACAGCAAGGATCAGAACAGAGACAACAAAAAGGGCATTAGTACAAAAGGAAAATGAGAGCTACAGTAAAAGCAACAGATCAAGAGAACTGAACAGTTAGATCAAGATGACTAACTAGAACGTAACAGATCTGGAGGACGAAGACTATCTGGCAAAAGCGTAATTGTGTTTCTGAGATGGAAGGCCCAACAAACAGGCGAAACAGCAGAATGTTCCCAGGAATGTGGAAATCAGCCTGCAGATGCAAACAGCCTCTGTGTGGTCAGGAAAGTCTGACACAGAACCGACACCGACATACTAATTAAGTTACTCAAATTGAGGCAAAGAGGCTTCTTCGGGCAGATTTGTCACCTGCCAAAAAAGGGGACATCTGGCCTTATTCTTACACAACCACTGATGCCGGGGGGGGGAATGTAGTAGTATCTATAGGATGTTTCAAGAAAGGCGTCACACTGTCACTTTAAATATGAAGGCAGCAAGAAGACATTCTTGAGCGGGAACAGTCCCGTACCAGAAAGAAACGTCACAACAGAAGAGGTACGTGACGGGAATCACTTTTAAGTGTGTAACCAGCACCGATGTTCCCACCTTCAAATACATGCAGAGTTAATACAAATCAGGAGGTGAGAGCAGAGAGGTGAAGACAGTGCTCATCCTTCAGAGCAGGAAGTGAATCCATATTGCCCTAAAATATGCATAGGTGTGAATAAATAAAAACCTCAGATCTCTTTGATTTTCTTAACCTCAGTGAGATCTTTTGCTGGAGGAGAACAGGAAAAAACCCTAAACTAACACCTGAAATACCGCTGACCTACTGGTAAGTTTTTAAGCATAAGATCCTAGTTCCCAAAGATTAAGAAAAAGGGGTTTCAGAGTTTAGAGTCATAGTTTTTTTGTGTGCTTGCTTTTTTACTAGGACATATGAATGATGGGTTCTGATGTCTGTCTATCCTTTCATGTGTCCACAGAGACACCCAGAGTGATGCTCATCAGCCAAGAACACTAGTTTTCTGGATGATGTGATCTGAAGGGGGTTTTTTCCTTACTCTTTCTTCTATGGCTTAAAATTCTGTTCTGCTGAGCCTACCCTTTGTATTGACCAGTCAGTCCCTTTTATGCAAAAGCAGAAAGGAACCTGCACTTGTATTACAGTAAAATGTGTCGATCCAGATAAGGACTAGATGCAAACCAAACAAACCCAACACTGAAAGTTGACCTTCTGCAGAAAAGTCTCCGTCCTTTGAAAACTTCTGCTCATGTTACTAAAATATCTGAGGGGTCAAAAAATTATATTTTAAATAAAGTAAAACCCTCAGAGGGGACTCTGGGAGCACATAAAATGGAAGGTCTTGGGGACACAACACAACTTGGAAATAGGCTGGCTTTTCCTTGGGACAGGCAGCAGAAGGGCACAAGAACGAGCACTTTACCTGAATGAGGCGACGGGTCCCCTTCCTCTCTGCGGGTTTCCCCACTGGTCACAACGGAGGTGCTGGCGCCACTAGGCGCCACACCGACGGGCTGGGACATGACGACTCCGTGTTCCTCAACTTTGTCGTCAAAGCTTCCCATGAGCGCCTTCCGGATGATATCTTCCAGACCAAGATTACTGGCAGGATCAGCGAAAGAATGACCTCTAGAGCTAACTGAGCCTGAAAGAGACCAGCAGGCCGCTTCTGCTTATTTCCGAAAGGCAGAGGAGACAGGTGAGCAGACCCACCCGGCCATGGGGTCCACATGACACAAGGCCCCAGGCCGGCTGCCTGCAACACCGCGAGAGCCCACACGGGGGCGCCCAAATCCCTGTCCCAGCAAATTTAGTTTTTCTTTGCTAAATGAATCTGTGGTGGGCCATTCCCCCCCCACCCCTCTTTTCAGCTCCCTAGGTCTTACACTGTTCTTTAGTGGTTTTGATTGTCTTTGTTCATTTATCTCTCCAGCAAGTGTTTAGTGAATCTCAACTCCCTTGTTACTGCTGCTGTCCCCTCCCCGACTCTGCATACCCGAGCAGTGCCCCTGGTGTGCAGTCAGTACTCGACGGGTCTCGGGTGGACTGCCTGCTCCCATACACCACCTGCATCCTGGCCAATATATTCTGAATCTTACCTGAGGTAGTGACTGCTGGCAGATTAAAGATCTCAGTTCCTGGTTGTGCGGCTGCTGTATGTAAACAAACATTCGAGTTAACTGAGATGCGATGATCACGTAAACTGAAAGAGATAAAGTCTCAAAACCCTACAATGAAATTAACCTTTTTATTTCCCATGATCTCAATCTTATTTTTCACCGGTTAAGATAAATAATTATTTAAAAAATAAATCAGGCAATAAAAAGTTGGATGAGGTGGGAAAACCTGAGCAGGAGCCACATGCCCACAGGGGGACAAGAGCGTCTGCACTGCTGGCGAAGGGCCAACGGGAGAGGGTCTGGTTTGCCAGAGAAGAGACGTGGCCTCTGGGATGAGCCCCAAGAATGCAGGCTGCTCCGGGGCGGCCCAGCTCAGACCCCTCCATAAACAGCATGAAAACGGGGGCTTCTCTGGGAGCCACTCCCACAGGCACAGGATGAGCCCGCGATTTGTCATCTGCCCAGTCTGAATGACAGCGGGCGGGACAGCCTGGGAACTACCTATAAAGCACTGAGACAGAAGCAGAAGGAATGTGGGAATGTAAACGGTGTTTTCACCGTAACTTCCAACTTGCTGCTGAGAACTCAGAAGAGAAAGAACAGGGCAGCAGGGTGGGGGGTGTGTCCCAGAGAAGACCGCAGAGCTCTGGGGGAGTCTGCGGCAGGATGGACCCTTCCCTGGACAGGACGCCGCTGTGCGAAGCAGGGCTGCCATGTGCTGGAAACTGACTTCCTTCATCAGGGCAACTTTAAACTGGCAACAGGAGGAGGAGAAAAGTCTCCAGGAAGAGCTATATAAAACAATGATCATCTCCCCACTCGTGGGTCAGGTGACATATGCGGTAAATAAACCTGGAAAAGTACAAAGTGACGAATACACGGACGTTTGTGGGTAGGACTCCTTCATTCACTTGACAAGTATTTATTGAGCAATTATTTGGTTCAATCATAATAAAATCACCTTACTGATCAAAATGGTCAGACAAAGACGATTTTGTATTTTTCAACCAATGAGAACACTACAATCCTGTACTTTGCCTCTGGAGCTTACAGTTTAGTGTGCTACTTTCTGAGGCCATCAGGACAGAACTACCCATGTGCCTCCGGAAAAGTGTCAACTTCCTCGAGCCTTGTGGCCTGTGGCTCACATGCTTAACGAGCACTCCAGGGACAGGGATAGATACTCAAGTGTGAGGACCCCTGGCTTAAAACAGATGGGCACATGTGTGAAAGAACGTGGTAACCACTCAGAAAAGGACACGGGAGACCGACGGGACCACTGTTTAGGAGGCAGACTCAACAGGAAGAGGTGCAGAGGGAGGGCTGCCCAGAAAGCAGCTAGTGGAGCCACAGTGGAGGGAAGTGTGGCTGGGAAGGAGGGACGACACGCTTCTCTGCATGGAAAGGTACAACATTAATTCCTTTATAGACAGTTAAGCCAAATACGCAAGAAGACATGAAGTCATCAAAGGTACATGGGCTGAACCCTACTCTGGATCCAAGTTTGGGAGCTTTCAGCACATAGTTTAAAGCCCCAGAGCAGGTGTGAAGATTCAGAGGCTCTAGTGCACGAGCAGAGCACTGGGAAAACCAGCATTCAAGGGCCAGGCAGAGCAAGACAGAGCTGCTAAGACGACATTAAAAAAAAAAAAAAAAAA
>NW_027533258.1:2914007-2986261 GCF_008692635.1 Crocuta crocuta
TAAACGATAATAAAAAAAAAAAAAAAAAAAGTCCAGAGTAGGAGAGAAAAAACAGGAGAACGTAATTTCTGAAAGCCAAGAGATGAGACTACTTCTAGAAGGGGAGAATGGCTTACGGGAGATCAAGTAAAGTACGTTTAACAGCACGATGGTTTTTTGAAGCCCGAAGTCCCTGCTGTCCTCAGTGGGAACACTGAAGTGACGGGTACGGAGGTGAAACACAGTGCTCCTGGGAGCTGCTGGCTTTGAGGTGCTGGTTCTGCTTCCCGGGGAGGCCTGCATGTGCCCGGGGACCTATCCGCCCGCTGCTTCCTTAGTACAGTTCCTTAGCTGTCCCTTTCCACAACCAAAAAGAGTTCGGGGGTTCAGAAAGATCCCCAAGCAGTTTTGTTCGTACTTCCATTAAGACGTTCACGTATTTTATCCTCTGTTAAAGTTAGGGACTTGTTTCTTTATACGTTTTCAGAGTACAGACCATCTGTCGTTCTAAGTGTCCAACACTGCACCCTGCTCAATAAATAGTTGTTGAATGAATGAATGAATGAATGAATGAGAGAGCTACTGCCTGAGGACAATAGAAAATAGAAGACAAAACTAAAGCAGGCTTCTTCAAGTCACGTGTGGCATTTTTCTGTCAATTTTTTTCCCACTAAAATGAGGGGAGACCAAGACTGGAGAGGATGAGCGAAAACCCCTCAACGACGAAACACTTTGAAACTGGCTGTTCTAGATTCTGTAGGCCTCCGCGCTCCAATTCCTCTCTGCCTTCTGAGAGAGTATGAAGATGAGAGTGCCATATTTTCGTTGGTGACATTTGATACATTGTAAATAACACATGAAACCCATGACGAGACGGAAAAATGTAATTATTTTTTTTAAAGAAGATATCCGTTAGCCTGATAACAATGCTGGCAAATATTTATCTTCAAAAGAGAAAGTTCACAACAATAACTGACACTGGGCTCATCCTTTATTCTCTCTGATGTTAAACTTTTATTAATCACAAAGTGTCAGATCCAAACACACGTCCACCTGGTAGTCTGTCGTTCACAGCCCACAATTTCCTTTCTTTTGACAGGGTCGGGAGACTAGTAGATCGTAGATCACAGAAATAAAGCAGATTGTGGAATACCCAGATCCAACAAGTCTCGCCGCATCACTGGAGGTACTTGAGGAAAAGATGGAGAAGTACGACTGAGCGACAGCATGAGTGCTGAGTGACAGGGTATGAGAAAGGTTCCGATTAACGCATGCTTATCAGCCCAAAGGGAAGGTCTGGATAGCACGGAGTTTTATCCTACCGAGTATCTACCAGTGACGTGGGTGACGATGCCATGAGTACCGAACTGTTAGAAGCCAGTGGGCACACCACTAGAGTCATGGAGTTGGCACGCGTGGCACGCTGGAGTGGGGCCACCGCCCCAGCACTCACCAGTTAGGCAATCTGCACCGGTTATTAACCCTCCCTAGGTTTCCTCATCTGCACGATGGAGACAGTTACCCCGTGTGGCGTGTAGGGCTGCCGTGAGGATTAAATGCGCTCGTACGTGCTTACGAGTGCCCAGAGTCATGTAACTACACTGCTTGCTGCCATTACTCTTGTTCTTCTGTTTTCACATGGTGGACTGATCGCATCTGCAGATGAATGCTGAATGACTGAACAGAGATCCAGAAAGACACTGCTGGGGTAGGAAAAGTGACTGAATGGCGCACGCGCAGACTTGGAGCTAGTGACTCCGAAAGTACAGCAAGGGAAGGTAGGAACCAGATTAGCGAGCGCATCGGGAGACCCTGATACTTATGCTCATATCAGGTGCTCTATATCCTAACTGCGTACTGGTTGTCAAACATTCTCGATACAATCTAGACTCCTCAAATAGTGATGCCTTTGGGGCGGAGCCTACCGCACTACTCAGAACCTACTGAAAGGCTCAGCTAAATAAAGTGACCTTCTGTGGAGGGATACTCAGAATCAACAGTGTGAACAGCTGACGACACAGGATGTTTACAGAGAGAAGACTTGAAGGACATGATCTGTCTTCAAATGGCTGTGGCGTGGTCATGTACAGCCCAAATGGATAAAACTAAGACCAATGAGTAAAAAAACAAAAGCTATGAAGAGCTAATCCAGCCCCACACTTGTTCAAAGAGAAAATGGATAGCTTCAGAAAGCAGCAAGCTCTTGCTCTCTAGCAGGCAGTCTTCATGTACTTGCAGACATTTGATAAGAATCTTAAGATCAAATGCAGTTGGACAGACACCTACAAGAGCCTTCAAACTCAAGGATCGCGTGAGAGGCAACACCGGAGATACAATTATTAATGCAGGTTTTATTTGGGGATCCGTGAAAGAAATCCCACTTACCCATGTCAGAGTCACCTCCACCAGAGGAGTTCAACTTACGAAAAATCTCCTGCTTCTTTGATTTAACCATGGGTGACGTGTTCTCGAGCTTGGTGAAGAAGGAAGGCAAGTAGCTTATACTCCCTGGCGAGCGGGAATCATTCCTGTGGGGAACACAGTTATGCCTGTTATGTCTGTTTCATCATGTGCTAACCTTGGGGACGTTCATAGAGCCAAGTGGGAAAACCCCCACTTCCCAATCTCTTGTCTGTGGCTACCACCATACGTCATATATGAGGACACAAATACTTTAGCACATAAAATTAGCTCATAAAATTAGGACTGTACTGGAGATAATCTAGGATGGGGATTCTTAACGAAGACTGAATAAGCAACAAATGATGAGTGAGAATAACAGCAAAGGCACTGGTGTTATTTATAGCTGCCACATAAACCGGGAATTCTTCTCCTAGCAGAACTGATAGCACGACTTGCCTATAAAACAGCAAGAGCTCATACCTAAGCAATCAAAACTTGGGGCCTTCGACAGAAGAGCCACAACGTAGAAATAAACCTGCATATCAAATCACTGCACGCCTCCCACCAGAGGAGTTTCGTGTGAAGGATTCACAGTCATCTGCAGCTTCCTGTACTAACACATTTTAAAAAACCAAGTTTCCTTTAACCATGATGATCTAGCTAGAGCTGGAGAGCATAGCAAACAACAACTGAAGGCTGCTGATAACCTAATCCGGGCGTGTGGACTCATTCATCATTCAAACATGAGAATGCCTGCTATACGCCAAGGAGAGACAGATACGTGATGGAAAATGAGCAAGATGTGGCCCCTGTCCTCAAAAACGTCACACACTGAAGGAAAACCATTTAACATATAATCAAGTTGAACATCATCCCCTTTCTAAAAACGGATTTTCCTCATTTCGTTGAAAGGTCTCAACATCTGTCTGCTTGCCCGTGAATATAAACCCTAAGTAAATAACTCGAACACACTGTAAGAAATGCACTAGCAGTGTGGGGAGAGACCTTGGTTTAAACCTGGACCCTCCCCTCTAACTGACCATGGGAACATCCTGGGTTCGCCTCCCGGAGCATCATGGGAGGAAGGTGTTCTACATCAAAGAAACAGCATGTGTAGGGACTGAAAGGAATTCAGGGGACCGTAAGCAGCCTGACATGGACACAGACTGCGGTGTGAGGGGGAAGCGGCAGGAAACCAGACGAGCAGCATGAACCTGCTCATAAAGGAACTCAGGGGCCAGCCTGATGGCTTGGAGCTGGACTCCACGAGTTTTAGACAAATCACTCTAGTGATAGTGGGCCAGGCAGGGGCCACATCAAAGGTGTCTAAACGGGAATAAAAACCGAGTAACTCATAGGGCTTGGGTTGGGGTTAGAAACGGAAGAAAAAGGACGTAAAGCAGTTCAGCAAAAACGCTCATCATGACTTCCCGTCCACGTGCAGTCCACAAGGCTCGGTGCCTGATAAACACTCAAACAGGGCTTCAAGAGATGGCTGACCATGTGGACAAAAAAGCGTTTTTAAAAAAGACCTAGAAAGGCTTAATTTTAAGAATAGTGAACAGCTTTTTTTCTGTCACCTGTTTAAATATAACTTTTTCACTAAAATCCACTGGTATTAGATCACCAGGAAAACAGAGACTACCTGGTCCTTTGAGAGTCCTGTCCTGACACGGAACCCACAGAGGAGAAAAGGCCCGGGACATGCGCACACTCCGACCCGGAAGCGGTCGACTCACCTCTGCTCTGCAGGCTCCGCCCCTCTCTGAGACAGGAGCAGCACGCTGTCCTGTTTCTCGTGCACGACTGGAACCTGGGGTGGGGAGATGGGCTCGTAGGACTCGGAAGAGACGTGGCTCCGCTCTGGGGATTTTCCAGGCCTGGCATTGTAACATACAAAATATCAGACTGTCCCCTGGGACCGCCTACGAATCACCCCAAACAGTTTGAAACTGGTTCATTCATTATGTCATCCAGGAGAAAGGAATAAAAGTTGCTAGTTTATATCAGAATAAAAGTTGCCTCAGGTCTTCACTATATACCTGGTTACCGAAAAGTCTGTCGCCGCTGCTTTTTCCGTGTATGTGCACTGGTGGCACATGACGACCCGGGACAGGCAGCGGCCGAAGCTCCAGGAGAGGTCAAGGTCATCGTGTGCTTTGGCATCACACCCTACTAGCCTGCCCTTGTTACTCTGGTGGAGCCCTCCAGGCTTTGACCTCTCTCTCTGAGTCGGTCAGCACTTAACAGGTCTTTCCCACGAAGGTAAAACATAAAGGACCGGAGTCCCAAACTGAACCCTGAGTGCCCGTCAGGTGAGTCAAGACAGGCTCCCGTTCCACCCCGCTAGGGCTGAGTGAGTCTCTGCAAGGTCATGTTCTTCCTCTGGATACCATGTTGGTAAAGACAGTGCATATAAACGTACTATTTAGAGCAAAACAAGGTTTTGGCTTAGTGATTATTAAGAACCACCTGTGACCTCTAAGTATAATTTTATATAGGTATGTGACCTGTCATTTCCTTTCCCAATCAACGCCATTCAAACAGGTGGCCATTTTTTACTAGTTTTCTTTTAGTTCTTTGGTGGTTACACCGCTAAATAATTTTATACTTCTCTTGATTTATCAAACTTGAATCTATTACCTCCTTTCCATAAAGATGAAGAACTTGACTTCTGAATACACGTTAAAAAGATCTAGTACCAACTGCGCAGACAGTGAACATTCCAAGAATAGACAGAGGGGAAACCCTCATTTGTACTTCCCCAGGAGTAAAGGTGAATAAACTTTAGGTGTAAGAAATTAATCCCCTATCTTGTAGATATATCCAAATTGTTTTACTCTTGGGAAATGTACATACAGTTTGAAATAAAAACCATACTGAGGCGCCTGGGTAGCTCAGTCCGTTAAGCTTCTGACTCTTGATTTCGGCTCAGGTCCTGATCTCCCAGTTCATGAGATCAACCGACACGTCAGACTCTGTGCTGATAGCTTGGAGCCTGCTTGGGATTCTCTCTCTCTACCCTTCCCACAATTGCGCACCACGCTGTCTCTCAATATAAATAAACTTTAAAGGAAAAAAAGAACATACCTTCCCCTGGATTTGTCCACAAGATTTTCTGGAGAGACCCTTGAACCTGGTCTTTGATGGTGGACAGACTGAGACTGGGATTCTGGGCTGTAACGATTTGATGTTTTAGTCCTCACAGGGGTGGACACCAAAGCAGATGGTGAATTCTGGAATGTAGAAGTGGGAGGCTGCTGGGGAGGCTGTGAGGAAACTTGATTTCTAGCAAAATCTTGTGTGATGATTTGCTGTGAATGAGGAAAGAAGGAATTGGTTAAACCCACTGAGTTCTTGCCCAAAAACGTAGCCTTAAAAAACCTGGACATTTCTTTTGTGATTCTCTATGAAATGTGCCTTCTGCATGATCAAAACCAGAAGTATTAACAGAAGAACTTACACAGATGTGATCAGCGAGCGTGATCAGTCGGTGGGTCCTGGGCACTTGCCCCACCCCGTCGGCCTGTGAAGAGGGGGGCAGCTGCTGCTGTGGGGACAGGGATTCCTGCTGGGGTCGGTAGTGGTGTAATGGTCCTTCATAGGGTCTGCTGGCTTCGCCTAATGGAGGACACACAGGTAGATGTCTTACTCAGGCACGCCCCTGCCTCTCACTCACTGTCAGGGATTACACACAACCCAGGGACACGTGGGAGGGACGTGGTGGTATCAACTTAACAGAATTCATGATCTTAATTTTGGAGGAAAACACTTATCAGGACCAGTGTAAACCGTGAAAGCACAAATGGACAAAATATCAACTATTTTCTGTACCGTTAAATATAAACGAAAGAGAAATCAACAAAAGCTTAAAAATAATTTTCCTTTAGTGCAGAGTCTTAAACGGTTCAAAAGCGACTCTCATGAAGATTTCTCTAAGACAAAACCAACAAAACCCATTATTCCTGCACACAGTCCGGGCAGATGACCAGAAGCAAATGACACATGCAAATATGAAACCAGGTATACTGGTGGCTAAAAAATACCTACTTTCTGCTTGGTTTGCCTTAACCACGTCTGGCTGGTAGGCCTGCAGCTTTTCCTGGGGCGCCGGTGAGCTGGCGGGGCTGATCACCTCGATAGCATCGCCAGGCGTTTCATACCGGTGAGAGGATACTTTAAGAAAAGGAAAGAATCTTATTTTAAAACTAATCCTGTGGAAGGTTTCAAAAGTACACATTCTTCAAACCTACTCGCATATTTTTGGTTTTTATTCTCAGAAACGTTCAATGGCACCCAGGTTAGGGATAACAGCCAACATGCTCAGTGCACTGGTTTCCAAGGTCTACAAGTGCTCCCTCAGTGTCCCGATCTCTGTGGGACACAGGGTTTCCTGACACCGTGTGGCCTCCAAGACCTTCGGGCGAGGCAGGCAGGGGACAGATTTGTAACGTCCTGCTGGGAGCTGGAGAAGAACCCCAAGAAGGACCTTTCTCAGAGGGTAGATCCCAACAGTTCACTGCTTCCGATAATTACAATTCTGTGCGACGATCAGCTCTTAGAAGAACTTTCAGGCTACACAGTGGATTTGTCACCATGATTTTAAAGCTACAGATCAAGTAACGTTATATAAGGATTTTCTCAAATCATTGGAGTACTGCTGACAAAAAGTTATTACTCATTTCAGATAACTTTTTGGTGCTGTTACATGTGAAAACACACAGAAATGGCAGGGATTGTCAGAAAGCAGCAAATGCACTCTCCTGGCAGAACGGATGCCGGATGCCCACATCAGAGAAGGCCCCCTCTGAGCAGGAAAACAGCACCAGTGCAGTAAGGGCTCAGGCAGCTGTCCCCAGTCTTGCCATGGCCTCAGAAGGACGGGAGAGGCCCACGTAACCTGACTTTGAGGGCTCTCTGCATCTACAGGCTGTGCCAAAGAACCCGAGAACACAGTCAGAGGCCCAAAGGGTCTACGACTGGCTGGGTCAGCCAGTGTTATCAGCCAGTGGGTCCCGGACACAGGGACAGAAGCTCGGGATGAGCTCTAGTACCAGGCTCCCTCCTGTGATCCTCCAGGACTCAACTGAACAGCCCTTTCTTCCTACCCCTTCACCAGGCCATGCAAGTTGCAATTAGCTGGGTTCTTGTATAATCAGGAGAATAGGAGCCTGACAATTGGGATGGAAATGATCTTTCAGGAACTAAAAGAAATTACTATATCCAAAGTAATTTATACTATTCTGCAACTTCTGTAGCCATTGGCATTCATCACTTTAAACACCCAGCGTCCTGAGTCTGCTCACCACGTCCGATATACAGTCAATAGACTGTCTAATGCTAAACAGTCCTCTTGACTGTTAAACAGGCCTGCTAAACAGGCCTAAGTGCACACAGTCCTCTTGAAGCCAGAAGGCAAAGACACAGTGCTTCACCTACAGGGGGAGAGAGGCCCTGAAGAACTGAAAACCAGACTGAATAACTGTAAATAGCCTGTGGGCTTCATGCAAGCCATTTACCCAGTGATAAAGAGAGATAACCCCAGTTAGAAAAGAAGACAGATTTTCTATTTTTGGACCTTCTGAAGGTCAAACTCCTAGAGCAAGGTCAGGTTCATCATGCCTCCTGAAAAAAGGGGCTACCCAGTGACTAGAGAACCATGTGCCACTGCACCTAGTAGGCCACAGGCTGGAGCCCCTGTTCCCATAATACAGATCTTCCCCAGTTGCAAGTTTCTGCACCTGTAATACCGATTTTGCAGATCTTCATAATCCCAGGCTAAGAGAAGTTTTCTGTCTACACAACAGACTACTAAGCTGCCCCCTTCTCTCCAAAAACCTCAGCCACGGGGTAGATATTTACTGAAACAAATTATTATTAGCCACAGGGGTGAAAAGAATTGCACGTTGCATGCTGGTGCATAAGAAATCTCCAACTCTGTTCAGTCTCATTAACGGAAACAGCAGAGATAGGACTACGTACGGTTCAGTTACTGCAAGCATTAGCTGATACTCGCTTAAATACCTGCCGCTTCCTTCAGGAATTCCATACAGAATTTAGGCAGCTGTTAACAATAAATTCAAAGTAACTTTTCCAGCAACTCACTGTAGATCTTTGAACCCTTACGGACTTAGAGGGTAGATGTCACAACAATTAACCAGACTTGATCAGAATCCAGCTATGGAGAGCAAACCGGCAGTCAACAGCGGGGAGGGGGTGGGGGATGGGGGAAATCGGCGATGAGGATCAAGAGCACACTAATCGCAAGGCACACTGAGTCACGTACGGAAGCACTGCATCACTACATTGCATGTCCAAAGCTAGTTACAACACTGTATGTTTATACTGGAATTAAATAAAAGTTAAAAAGTTAAAAAAACAAATACATGAGAACAATTTTAGAAAATGAGCACAGAATATGAGGATATGCATAAAGAAAGAACAAAAATGAATATATGAAAATAAATTTTTTTAAATACAACTTGCAAGGAAGGTGGAATGTAAATACCAATTACCAGTAACACGGTGGTTTCACTTTTTAAAAATTTGTATCTCAGCAAAAAGAGGCTGCGGGGTATCAACTTAAATAACCACATCCTACAAGACGCTGAGGTCTTCGTAGCACAGAGCTTGACGACACGTCTATCACCTTTCAGATGCCTGAAAATGTTAATGAGCTCTGTCCTTCCCAGCTTTACCTTTATAAAGGCGTAGGGTTCTCATGGAAAACTCCTGGATAGGCATACTTCAGCAACTGAAGTTTCAATCATCATGACAAATAGCAAGAGACACATTTTTGCTCTACCAAGCCACAAAACCCCCTCCATTACAATTATGAGCAAGGTCAAGATGTTCTTTATACCATATAGTTCTGCTTTACCTAAAGAAGAAAGTAATTCTTTACTCAGATATCACATTGCGAAACTCAGATGGAGATACATACAGCTACTAGAAGAGTCTGAACTTTGAGAGCCACGTTCCCTCGCATCCTTGTCCGAGGCAATTTGCCGGGTGATGATCACGTCTATGAAGTTAGCTGCGGTAATGGTAGTCTTCCCTCGGGTCCTTAGCTCTTCCTCATATCTGGATTTTGGAGGAGGCCCTTTATCTTTCCCAGCCTCGGAATAAACTACTGAAGAGTGAGGCTGGGGCTTGCCACTTGGAAAGGCTGCAGAAGTGTACAGACACTGAACAGATCTCTTCTCCACCTCCAGGCTTTTCTGCTCTAGCTGCTGCTGTTCACTAACTGCTGCTGACCTGCTTCTCAAAGTTTCTTCTAACCTGGAAGCTTCATGCTTACTCTCTTTCGTTTTGGAAACCTCCATCTGGGGAGCAGAGGCTGCGGCGTCCACGAGGGCGGCCAGGGCGTCCGCAGCGGTGCTGTAGCGGGAGGCCGGCAGGCCCTGGCTTATCGATGGGCCCCCGGCGGGCAGCGGCCTGCAAACAGAAGCAAACCACACACAGCTCCGTGAAGGGCGGGCTCTAACGGGGGCGCGCTGGGGAGGCGGAGGGGCCCGCCGCGCAACAACCACACGTGCCTGGCAGCCACCCATCTAAAAGTGTGCGGTACGCGAGAGAGTGACTGTCCTTGGTCCAAATGTGTCTGGGAGACTCACATGATTCGTAGCTGAGCGCTTGGATCCAAAGGTGTGATCACACTGGTTCCATTGGTTCCCTGGAAAACGCTGGGTCTCTGCTGCAACATGGTCTCCTGAGCTCTCACTGAGGGGGATGGGGAGCGGACATACCCATGGCTGCCGGGTCGGCCCGGCTGTTCGGAGCCTGTGAAGGCCAAAAAAATAAGTAAGTAAAATAAAGAAGAGGGAAAAAAAGAGAAGCCATAAGGAAGAACCTCAGGATGGCAACATTTAGGGACTGCAAATTTCTTTTATATATATATAATTTTTTTTTATTTCTAGGAGAGAGAGAGACAGCGTGAGCAGGGGAGGGTCAGAGAGAGAGGGAGATACAGACTCTGAAACAGGCTCCAGGCTCTGAGCTGGCAGTCAGCACAGAGCCCGACGCGGGGCTCGAACCCACGAACCGTGAGATCATGACCTAAGCGAAAGTCGGACACTTAACCGACTAAGCCACCCAGGCGCCCCAGGGACTGCAAATTTCTTAACTATTCCTAAAAAGATATCCCACTCTTCTGCCTTCCTAGAAATATGTTGTATTAAGAGTTTCTCAATAAAGATGTAATAAAACCATGCTAGTAACTCGAAAGAGAAACATCTATCTTTTACTGTCAGCTTCATTTCTGTGATAAGTTTCTGTCTTGATTCCTGAGAGAAACAAAAATAACACCGACAGTGAAGTACAGCTGATCCTTGAACAACAGGGATTTGAACTCCACTGGTCCACCTACATGCGGAATTTTTTTCTTTTTGAAAATAGAGTACGGTACTGTAAATGTGTCTTCTCTTCCTTATCATCTTCTCATCAGTTTCTTTTTCCTAGCTCACTTTGTTGTAAGAATATAGTATATAATACATATAGTATATAATACATAAAATACATATACAATATGATATATACATAAAAAATATGTGGTAATTGATTGTTAGCGGTAAGGTTTCCAGTCAACAGTAGGCTATTGGCAGTTAAGTTTTGGGGGAGTCAAAGTTATATTTGGATTTTCCACTCTGTGAGGGTCAGCATCCCTAACCCCTGAATTATTCAAGGGTCTGCTGTACTAATATACATCAGGAGCACCCGGGTGGTTCAGTTAAGCATCTGACTCTTGATTTCGACTCAGGTCATGATCTCACATCCCCGAGTCGTGTTCTGAGCTGACAGCCATTGAGCCTGCTTGGGATTCTCTCTCTCTGCCCCTCTCCAGCATCTGGGTGTGTGTGTGTGTGTGTGTATGTATGCGTACTCGCTCTCAAAATAAACACTTTTTAAAAATCATGTAAGTTCATCTCTCGGATTTTTCCTCAACCTCTGGTGTGTTTACCGTTTCCAAAATCCCACTGGGTGCAGCTGTCCAAGAGAACGACGAGAACAACATGGGATGAGAACGACCACCACCCCTGGGTCCAAGGCGGTGCCAGTCACCACAGCGCTCGCTGCTCCACGGTTGCTCCGCCCTCGCCCGAACCCTTTCTCTGGGCCAGCTCTCTTCGGACACGTAATCGTTCCCCTGCCCTCCCCCAAATCAGCTCCACTGACCACACTTCTCCAACAGCTGAGCTCGACCTCAGCTGTCCCCTACCAAAGCCACAACTTGCACGTGGGCAGCACTACTCACTGGGAAGGTCTCAGACTCCCCCTCTATTCCCTGTCCTCTGTGCCGCCTCTGTTCTCTGCCCTCAGACCTGCTGGCAGCGTCAGCACGCACGCCTGTTCCCACACAGGTACCACCAGGCAGAACCTTTCAGCAATTCTCTCCAAGCACACCTGCATCAGCTTATACAAGCATCTCTCTCTTCCTAGGGGAGGGACTGCTATTTAAATGCATCTCCGCAGAGACTATTCCTATTTACATTGCCACGTGATGACGTGAGAGTCAGTGTTTCCTTACACACGCCGACGCAGATTATTCATCAGCCTTTCAAATGTCTGGTGGAGACAAATGGAGTATCATCTGGAGTCCGCATGGTATTCGTTAGTGGGATCACAAGCTTTGTTAAAATCTAGTTCCCACCAAAGCTACCCTTTCTTTAATTAAACGCATTTCCACGTCTGTATGCGGTCAGGACACAATCGGTACTTGGGGGCTACCTCACAGTGAGTCAGGGCACTTCCTGTGGTCAGACACCGTGATTCTTGCCCATCCGCAGACCGCACCTCACAGCTACAGGTCTTCAGGCTCCGCGAGCACGGAGTTATTCGAGGTAAGTCCTCGGGAGTGACGTCACTGAGTCGACTACAAAGACCAGCTTTGGGCCCCCGCTCTGTACTGCCACCACTCTGATTTCACAGGCCTGTCCCTGACGACAGCCTCCTTGCACTGTGCCCTTCAGTTCTGCACGGCGCTCTCTTGAGGAGCCCTGCATCTGAACATCCCGCCGGGTAACAACTCCTCTCCCTACACGCCTGCCGCCTGGAAAGCTCAGCCAAGCCAGAGTCTCCACCCTTGCAGGTGACTCCTAGGTTACCATGTCCAAGTTGTCTGTCATCCTAAGTGCCACATCTGTCCACCCGGCAACACGGACATGGGAAGGGGTTTCATTTCACGGACGGAGCCGAACGCAGGAAGACAAACATGCCTCAGACAGAAACACGTGTCCCAGAGGCGCGCCATAGTGTGGCCCGTGGCAGAACGCCTCTGCTCTTCGCTGTCGTCAATCCTGCTCTTACGTGGGGGCCGATCTGGTTTCTCGTCCCCTCCTCACCCGCCGCGTCCAGTTACTGCCGAGTCCTTCTCACTCGCCTCAACGGCATTCTTCCCGAGCCTCCCTGGCCTCTCCCAGTGCCAAACATCTCGGGCCGCTGTGAGCTACCGCCGCCTGGCTGTTCTCCTGGACAGCCCATGCCCCCTCCGGGATTCAAACCCACCTCAAGCCCCTCCCGTGTCCCCTGCCTCCCTGCCGAATGGCAGCACTCGTCATTTCCAGGTGTCAGCCATCCTTCTAACCGTACTTCCCTCTTCCCCAAAGTCCAGCTCGACAACACGCTGTGTCTTCGTGTCCACGAGCCCTTGCTTGGGCGGCTTTCAGCTTTGGGGAGTAACGCAGCCAACTGCTGGGGGCCAAATCCAAATGACGCCTTCCTCGTGGAAACATCACCTTCCTGTTCAAAACTCATGTCTGGGGGCACCTTGGTGGCTCAGTGGGTTAAGAGTCTGACTTCGGCTCAGGTCATGATCTCACAGTTCGTGAGTTCTGACCCCACATCTGGCTCTGGCTGACAGCTCAGAGCCTAGACCCTGCTTTGGATTGTGTGTCTCCCTCTCTCTGGCCCTCCTCCCTCGCACCCTCTCTCTCTCTCTCTCTCTCTCTCTCTCTCTCAAAAATAAATAAAACATAAAAAAAAAACAACACCTCATGTCTGCACCATTTAAGCTTCTAAAGCACTTTCACCCGGACGCCGCCCAAGGCCCGAAATTCCGTTGTGTGTCGGGAGCCCCCCGCACAAAGCTCGATGCCGGGGGGGCGGGGGTTGAGCGAGCGAGACGGGCCACTCACCCGGCCGCAGGTAGAGGTCGGAGGAGGCCGCGGCGATCCGCTCCCGCTCCTTCTCGCGCTCCCGCTCGCGCTCCCGCTCTGCACTAGCAGCCGCCGCAAGGTGCGTCGAGTGTCCTGGAAGACACGTGAAGGCCGCCACTTCAGGACATAAACATCAACCTGTCAGGTACCAACACTTCAACGTCTCGAGTCGCTGACAATGTTTCAAAATGCCCCAAACTCCACGTGTGGGAAGCCAACTGGAGCCTAATGCGAGCTCTTAGGATATTTCTAGAGCATCTGGTGACAGAACGGCATGTAAGAACTATCACTAAATATTAAATGGCAAACAGTAGACCAAATGGGGGGAAAGTGCCCGAAACGCCTTCAAAGGCTGTGCCGTCAACACTTGGGCACGGTGGCCGTGTCAGAGGATGTGTGGCCGCAGACCCTTACCCGGAGACATAGAAGCAGAGTTGTACGGCCTGGGAGGAAACGTAATCTGTGTACCGGGAATATAAGTGATTCTGTCCATGGGAGGAGTACTTGTTCCCCCCGGATGAGGCACTAAAATTGCTGGAGGCATATTGGTCAGGTCAATGATTCCTGCTCAAAAGACAAACACAATAAAACTATGTTAAATGTCAGGCTTTCTGAAGACAAAGAACTGTCTGTGGCTATTTCATACGGTTTATCTCTATAACCCAGTGACACTTTGTACACAGTATAAATAAAAATGGTTAGGATGGTCATTACTTTGTGAGGCCTTCTTTAAATCTACAGAGGGCTATGAAATACTGTGCCGCATGCCAGTGACCTAAGAGCACAAGCAGATTACAGAGGGAGGCAGCAGGCTGGGAAACAACGATTTCCAACACGCAGCACATTTCGGTGTTCGCCGCAACACCATGTCTGGACACATCTCTTCATTTGCCTTCAAGGGCTTAAAGCTACAAGACAAGGAAACGGCTGCCTTTTCATTCTTTCCATCAGTCATTCAACAAACACTCAGCGATAACGTGGTACACAGAACACATTCTATGAAACCGAAACGCAAAGACACACACCCCTCGTTGCCGGGTACGGGAGACCCAGCTGCTGCTCCCGTGGGGAGAGGCCTCTGGCCACATCTGGGCGCAGGTTCACCTGCATCTGCTGTGAGGTAATGTAATCATTGAGGATTGTCTGTCTCGTGTTCTCCATCGCGTAAAGCTGATACTGGCTCGGGTAAGCTGGGGTTGGTGAGAGCTGTCTCTGAAACAGGTAAGCAGCAGCTGCTGGTGGAGAGAACAAGAGAAAGGTGTTCAGCTGATTTAGTCTATGAGAAGTTCCTTCTCACCCTCAGAGAGAGGCAGGGCTCTTGCTCTCTGGCTACTATGTGCGGCCAACTTTTATTCAGTGTGGGTGGGAACATAACAGGGCTTAAGGGAGATTCATTTTAGACCCTGACACATCGACAATATGAACATACACATTCTACAGTCAGAGGCGAAATGGGTGCCTGGCGGGCTGAGTCGGTTAAGCATCCAACTTTGGTTCACATCATGACCTCGTAGTTTGTGAGTCCGAGCCGCGCACGGGGCTCTGTGCTGACAGCTCAGAGCCTGGAGCCTGCTTCAGATTCTGTGTCTCCCTCTCTCTCTGGCCCTACCCCGCTCACGCTCTGTCTCTCAAAAAATAAATGTTAAAAATATTAAAATATTAAATAAAATAAGACATGATGGAAAAGGGAGAGAAACTAGACACAATAGGAGTATGAACCTTTTTACCCGTAGAATAGGAGCTAAAAACCTTCTCCACTAGTTTCACTTTCAATCTTTGCCACGTAACTTGTATTTTCAACTAAGTCTCAAGGGCTGCATCTGATAAATTATTTTTATAGTACCGCTAATTCAGTGAACACACTTTCCTGGGGCTGAAGAGGATTAGTCTACAAGCACTTACTTAATGCATATGTTTAGAGCAGAGAATAGCAACCTTAAAGGACAGATGGCAAATATCTTGGGTTTTATAGACCATACGGTCTGTTTCACCTACTCAACTCTCCCACTACAGCATGAAGCAGCCACAGACAAAGCATCTACAAATGTGTGCCTGTGTTCTAATAAAACTTTATTTACATAAGTAGGCAGCAGCAGGATTTGGTTCCCTGGCCGTAGTCTGACTACCCTAGGTTAGAGCATATGACACAAGATGCTAGGAAGGGGTAGGTATGTGCAGTAAAAAGTGGAAGGTAAAGTCTCTGCTCAAAACATTTAGAATCCAGCTCAGGCTCAAAAATAACCAGCAAATAGGGCCGCCTAGGTGAAACAGGGCCGCCTAGGTGGCTCAGTCGGTTGAGCGTCCGACTTTGGCTCAGGTCATGATCTCACGGTTCGTGAGTTCGAGCCCCATGTCGGGCTCTGTGCTGACAGCTCAGAGCCTGGAGCCTGTCTTCAGATTCTGTGTCTCCCTCTTTCTCTGACCCTCCCCTGCTCATGTGCATGCGCGCGCGCTCTCTCTCTCAAAAATAAAAAACATCAAAAAGAAATAACCATCAAATAAAACCACCACAAAGTAAAGAACTATGATAAACACTGTATGAAAGTATAAACCTTCAAATTTGTCTGAAAACTTGAGTGAACCATTTTACGTATATACTTTCTCCCTAGAAAAACAAGTGACCAGTTTTCTGGAATGTTTGCTTCTCCTTTTTTCACCCAGAACTCCCAGCCAGGTGAGTCTGTTGGTGGGCTCTGTGGGAACTTCTGCCTCAGTCCCTGAAGAACTAGGTGTAGGCTTCTCTGAAACAGTGTTCTCAAGTGACAATCTGATGGCACTGATATAACCCTCAGAAGGTACAATATTTTCTACAGGTACCTCGCTCCTATACAGTGGAACTAACACTTAGAAATCTTGGCATGCTGGTAACGAACATCTCTTCACTAAGGACCACAGTGAAACAAAGGTGTTCTGTGTCCCCGTTTCAACTTGAAGAATATAACAAGTGAACAATTCAGGAAAAAGGAGAGGTGTGAGCAGAAAACACATCTGAGGAAGGCTCGGTGGTCGGTGGGTGAAAGGAGCGGGGCCTGGGGGCCGGGAAGCCAGGGTGGAGCTGGCCTGGCAGGTGCGTCAGGACAGCCACCGACAGACATGCTGACATGCTCCTGTCCCTCCGTAGAGCACACCGCGTGAGCCCAGCACAGACTGCTCGCCAGGAAACCGACAGACGCCCGCACCTACGTTAGGTATGTTCACCCACAGCGAGAGGCGGTCTGTCTGTTCCAAAGCTCCTTCCTGCTGTACCTGCCGCTGTGATTACGCAACTTAATGAAAGAATCTGGAGCTTGTTGACGGAAGAACAAAACGTGGTTTCTCTGGAAACTAAGTCACTGCTTTGGAAAGACTCAAGACAGAAGACAGAAGCTGAATCACGTATGGACGAGATCATTTTAAAAGACAAAACAAAAAAAAATAATCTGAAGGGATTCTGTAGTGAGATTCCTTCCAAGTAGTTTTAAATTCTAGCTTCACTTTCAAAAGCAAAGGTAGAAATGTGAATATCGTTTATGTAGCAAAGAATGGTACAGTTCCATCGGTGGACCCTGGCCTGAGATCAGAACTCTGATAAACAAATGTCTACACTGTAAATTAAAATATTTAAGGTATGCCTGGGCCATTTACACATAATCCTTCACATGGGCCCACTTTTTCAATCAGCTTAACCCAATGCCATACCTATTTGTTTCTGTTCTGTAATGGGTGCCGGTACTACCTTGTTTCGGGATTTCAGAACTGGTAACGGGGGTGTGGAGCGTGTGAAAGGTCAATGAGCTGCACCCTAACGATACATGCAACAGTCTGCACATTATACTGTAATAAATAAGGAGGGCTTAAAAAGTCGTACAGGCACATTTCTTTGCCATAAATCCTCACCACACGCTGTGCTTACCAGGATCCAGAGCCCTGTGAAACGGCATGGCGGGATCCAGGTGCGTGGGAAGATGGCTCCGGTAAACCTCTCCCGTGGTGCTGCCCCTGTGATGGGGGTCGAAAGGGCTGTGGCTTACTACCGGGTCCACCCCAGGTACTGGAGACTTCGCCGGTATACTTTCCCTCTGGGTAGGGGTCAGTGTCGATTTTCTTTCATGATTGGTAGACTTGCTAGAAGAGATGGTGACTGGAAAAACAAAAAAAAAGCCAACACCATGACTTCTTAAGAAAACTTGTGAAGTAGGAATGTACAGTTGACCCTTGAACAATGCAGAGTCAGAGGCGCCAAACCCCCCCGCCCAAAATCAACAATTCATGCATAATGTTAGACTCCCTGAAAACTTAACAGCCTACTATCGGCTGGAAGCCTCACCAATAACATAACCAGTTGATTAGCACATCATCTTATGTGTTATATGTATTATATCCTATACTCTTACAACATAGTAAGCTAGAGAAAAGAAAATTCTGAGAAAAATACATTTACAGAGAGCACTGTATTTATTAAACCAAACAAACAAAAACCCACGTTAGGTGGACCCACACAACTCAAACCCGTGCTGTTCAAGGGTCAGCTGTATTTCTCCATTTCTCACCCAAATACAGACTATATTAATAGTTTTATCTGCTTCTACCGAATATTTAATAGTTAATCTTGCAAAATATGCAAATATGAAGAACTAGCAGCAGCTTTTGAGATTTGGAGATCACAGCACCAGCATTTTATCACCTAGTGTTAAGATTAAAAATGAAGGTTACCACTCCTCTTTAAGTCCCGCTATAAATGATTCTATGTTCTGTACGACTGTAACATTCCAAATTCTTTTTAATCCCACACGTACATATACAAAATCAAAATCCCCTCTCTGCCTGGGTCACCCGCCTCCTTGCAGCCCACTGGTCCTGAAGTCACGCTATTGTTCCTCGCTCTGTACTTCCACAGACCTTCTCCCGAGCTCACCAGTATCAACCACCTCCCTCCTTCAGCCTCTTCTTTTTAAACGATGTCATTCAGAGGTTGGATTCTCCCCCCTGATGCTTACCATGTCCCAACACACAGTGGCCATCACCCTCAAATATTTTAATAATTGTTGCAAAACACACAGAATAAACAATTTACCATTTTAAAGGGTGCGGTTCAGGGGCACTGATACCCTCGTGCAGTCCTCACCACCATCTGATGATTAATATTTTGATAGTATCAGCTTTGCCGTGATTATACAAGTCTGCCTGACACCACCAAGAAGTCACGGCGGTTCATTACGTCCCCTTCTGAGCCCCAGCTTGCTGAAATATAGGGTGCCTTCTCCCTCGCTGGGGCAATTCTCCTCCAAACCTGGGCCCCAGGTTCCGCACCCACCATCCTGCCGCCCAGCAGACCCTGTTCTCTCCTTCCCTCCCGCTTCACAAAGCACTTCACCTCTACAAATCTCCCAGTGTCCAGCCAGGACCCTGCATGTAAGTCCTCAATAAACACCTACTGCAGTAAAGCTTAAAATGAGGAGTGAGGACACCGCTGAGGCCTGCAGAACGTTTCAGGGACCGCCTGGTAGAAATCCACGCCTCTTACCTGACGCACGTGCCCGCCGGCAGCAGAAAGCCCAGGGGGCATGGAGCTAGAGTGGCGACAGTCACAGTGCCGGCAATAACGGCAGCTCACATTTACCGAGTCCTTCATCCGTGCCAGGCACCACTCATTCTTTCCTTTTAAAGGTCTTTAGACAAATTAGCTCGTTTGACCTTCACAACAGCCCAGGGAGGGAAGTAACTTGTACAAGTTCACTAAGTAACTTGTACAAGTTCACACAGTAAGAAGACCCTTAATTCGAGTCAAGGCAGTCTTGCTCCGTGGCCTAGGCTTTCCCCCGCCACACCAGACTGCCGCGGAATAAACGGCTGTCAACACGGACTTCCAGAAAACCTGTGGGATTCGCTGCAAGTCCACTCTAAGAACGTACTTATTCCAAGGCATTTCTGGACTCCAGCACACCCTGCACTTGATTAAAATATTAGATACTTTCTGCAGTTATACCAGCTTTTCATTTGGTAGCCTTCCACGTAGCCCTCACATCCGGCACAACTTACAGATCTCGTGACGGTCGAGAGCTAACAGTCTGACATTTACTGTTTGCCGGAGGCTGGGGGGAGCGAGGGACACTGAGCACACAAGGACAGAGGGTAACGCACCATCCGGAGTTCTGCTCATCATCGGCGAGCCTCTGGACATGGCGCTCTGGTAACTCACGGGCGTCCGCCGGGCACTAGTGTCGTCATAAATCCCCGGGCTCAGCTGTGCTTTGGGAGCTTCGTGAAGTGTTGACCTAAGAACTGAGGGGCCGGAGCTTACCACCGACGTATGCCGGGGACGTGCCGGCTCGCCTGCCTTCACGTCCTCGTACTTCCCGCGTTCTACCACTTTGATGTTCTCTGGCACAATTTCCAGCGGAGGCATTCCACGGGGTAGTTTGTTAGGCCCCGTGATTAGAGACTTGACGTTGTGTTTGATGGCGGATTGACCTGAGTTGCTGTCAAACTTTATTGGCGTCCCCTACAAGAAACAAACAGCACAGGTAGCCCGGGGCAGCCGAAGGTTTCTCCATCTCAGGTCCGTGGGGCCCACGGCAACTATGGTTCGCTCTTTGCAGTCGGTGCGGACATCTCTGTCACAAGCTCATCACCGATCCAGAGCTACGCGCCTTCTCGCGACACACACTCCACGATACAGACGGAGGCCGACGGACAAGAAGGCATGTGTAAGCCTTTCACATTTACTTCCAAGGCCGCAGACCTCACGAGCACTACTACTTATTACTAAGTCGCGCCTTTTAAAACGCTCCATGGAGATCACAGTCTGAAGCGGAACGGCTGACAGGAAAGAACCCTGTTATAGTTACCTGGGAGATGGAACCCTCAATGATCGGCCTTGTGCTCTGGACCACCTCTGGAGTTTTACGGCTTTCCTGAGTTAAAATATCTTGCCGTGGAATCTCATGAATGGAACGCCCCATTTCTTTGATGGTGGTAATACCGTCATACGGTTTTCCTTTGGTAATGGCACCTTCGAATGCTCGTATGGGAGGACTCTCCCTTTTAATCTGTTTTGGATATTTCAGACCATCTTCAAAGCTTTCGGTTGTTGCTCTTGGCGTGCCTTCAAGAAAGAATTCCAAAAAAAAGTACTTGTTAAAATAATGCCAATGGTCACATAACAATACCACTGAGCAGTACACTTTAAAAACTGCTAAAATGGTAGACTGTGTTACATTTTCCTATTATTTAAAAAATGTAATGCCTTATCATCTTGCAGTTTCTAATCAATTCTATTTACAATACACCCTTAAATAAATATCCAAAAGTTGTCATTTTTGGGTAGTTGTTCAAGATTTAATACATTTGTTCATTGCATTCAGAGAATGGTTCTTACATAATAAAGATGTCTCTACATCCAAAGATTAGGCAACTATCATCTTCAAATAAATTCTGTAGCCCAGAAACAGAAGAGTTAAAATCAAGACTTAAATATCTAATATTTCAAAAGGGAAAATACTTGCAAAGCAGGTTTCATGCACTGCAAATTAATGTCAAACTATTTGCCCAAGAGGCCACCAGGAATAAAAGCCAAAACAAGCCAAGAGTTTACCCTGCATTATGGAACCGGACAACACAGTCCTTTCTTTGAGGTCAGAATGAGGGCTCCCCCTGGGTAATGCGCGGCATATCAGCCCTTTCAAAACAAGAAAGCAATTCAAGTATTAAACACAAAGTGTATTTCAATTTTTACATACTTTATAGTGACCATAGAGCATATACTTTTTGATAGAGAGAGAGCCTTAAATTTCTGAGCTATTCAGAAGGGTATCGTGGAAAAAATAAAAGTTGGAAGTACCCAACATGACATCATTTGTTCCTTTATAAATGTTCTCCTAAATAGAAAACAGCCACAGAGGACATCTATTATAAATCAATAAGGAAAGAAAGACACTGCAAAGCTAAATCTAAAATCCCAATGCTTCTTCCTCCAGGTGAGAGGGCACACGGAGAGGTCGAGAATCACTGTCTAGCTCTGAACTAGACCTCTGAGAAAAGGAAAACAAGGAAGACAGACACCTCATAAAGAGGCAAAATACACGAATGAAAATATGCAAATCAAAGTGAAAGAGCTGTAAATAACCTCTTAAAAAGCTTCACATCATATCAGAAAAAATTTGACTCAAGGATTGGAAATAACCACATGCATTTACCCTAAAATAAAGGAAGTGAGATTTCTTTGTTTGTTTTTTAAATGCAGAGAGAATCCAGCTCTTAGACAATTATACAGGACTGCTACGATTGAGGAATCCCTGCCCTATTTTTAGTATTTCACCTAGACTGACATTAAACACTTGAGGCAGGTTAAGATTTAAAGAAAATGAGTCATTATCAAAATAAAACCACAGCTACCATGTATGTCATGTATCATGTGTATCGTAGATGGTCAGCAGAAGGCTGGACGCCTGTCCCTAATCGTCACACAGTGCGAACCACAGTCCCTTAATTTAGAAGATGAAACTTGTACGGAGAAGTTCCTCAGGAAAGGGTGCGGCTGGAACTCAAATACACACCTCTGTCCTATGACACCACCGGGACTGCCTCACAATAAGGACAAAGTTCGCAGAATGAATTTTACATTTTTCAAGTCACTTAACCCTAGCAGCAATAATCTTCAAGCTGCACGAATATTCGAAGTTACCTGTGAGTAGACGGTGATGTTAATTTTCACTCCCTTCGCCTATCATGTACTTGACACATAAGTAGATACGAATATAAATTTAAACATCTTGATAAGTGTCATATTCATATATTAATTATACTTTATTATACATTATTAATATAACATATTGATAGAAGTTTCATTTATAAATATCATGAATATAAATCTCAGGTAGAAATAACAAACTGAATACTGCCTAACCCAGGCATGCAAATTTGCTCTACAAAATTAAATGTATCTAAACAATGTTCTGGAAACAACATTTTACCCTCTAGCGGTGCTGACACGGGAGACTCCCTCATTGGCAATCCTTGCTTTATGTTTCCTTCCACTGATTCATAGCTTCTTTTTAAACTGATTTCATGAGCTGTCCTTGGACTCCTTGTCCCTTCTCGGGCATTCTTAATATCTGTAGAGTATAGAAAACAAGAATTGCTCAGAGCCCAAGGCCTCTTCTACAGTAAGTCAGTTATCTTAGTTTCATAGTCTATATTATAAAAATAATAACATAAAAACTAGTCAACTTACAACAACTACTGTGTGGATGATATTTATGAACACTTTTTTTCACTAATTCAAATATATCTGAGTGCCAGGCATAAGCCAGTCTTGCAGAGAAGGTTAACAAATTAAGCTCCTCCCCTCGTGACGCTTGACCCAATCACGGCGGACACGGAGAAAATGCTAGGGAGGCTGTAGAGCACAGTCAGGACTATGCAAAGAGCGGCACACCGTCCTGTGAGAACAGTGCAGGGCTGGGGGGAACCTAACACTTAAAAGACTCTGATGAGGCTGCGTAGAAGTCATGTGCCAGCCGAGAACTAAAGGATAAGCAGGAGTTGCTTCAAGTCAGAGGTAAAGGGAGGAGGGAGGAGGTGGTACAGGCCAAGGGAACAGTGAGCACACAGCCCCCCAAGATGAGACACAGTGGGACATTCACTGTGGGGGGGCGGGACTGGGAGGGAGAGTGCATGGGCGAGGGGAGGCGGGCGGGACAGCCTGGGAGAGGAGCGGGCAGCAGAGGGTGGAGGGCAATTAAGCCAAGGGAAGGGGCTGACAATGACCCTAAAGCAGTGAAGAGTCAAGGGGGGAGGGGTGATGTGACACAGTTCTGAATATGCTGCGACTACAGGTGGGGCCATCAGTGAGGCAGCTGCCGACTCCTCGTCCCGGTGGAAGATGAGGGCCGCAGTGGGGGGTACAGAGAAATGGATGGATTCCAGAGACCTCAGAAAAGAGAACGGAAACAACGCATGACTGACTGGAGGGTGAGACAAGTGTCAAGGATGACACCCAGATTTCTGGCTTAGGCAATGTCTGTTAATTTCTTGCTCCAGAAGCAAAGTGTAAATCAGTGTGTGGCAGAAATGTTAAAACAAGAAAGGAGGAAGGAAATAAAGCTACCGTGTGTGTTTTACATCAGGCACCGGGTGCCGGCATACCGACGTCTCTGGATTTGAAGACATGACTAAGGACTACTCAGATCACAAAAACAGTTGCAAATAGGAACTCAAATCCAGTCCCTCGCTTGGCTGTGATGCCATAACTGAATCACTGTTGTAACATTAATGAGAAAATATAACCCAAGAATACATCTTAAAAAAAATGTTGACACAGAGATGAAAATACTTTTATAAGAAGAACTTAAATTCAGGGGCGCCTGGGTGGCTCAGCCGGTTAAGCGTCCAACTTGGGCTCAGGTCATGATCTCACGGTTCGTGGGTTCGAGCCCCGCATCAGGCTCTGTGCTGACAGCTCAGAGCCTGGAGCCTGTTTCAGATTCTATGTCTCCTTCTCTCTCTGACCCTCCCCCATGCTCTGTCTCTCCCTGTCTCACAAATAAATAAACTATAAGAAAAATAAATAAATTCAATACCCTTTCCAGGATTATCAGACTAGTATCTATTCCCTAATTTTTTAAGTTTTTAAGTTGAGAGAGCACGCGAGTGAGGGAGGGAGGGGCAGTATGAGGGAGAGGGAGAAAGAGAATCCCAAAAAAGTTCCACCGTCAGCACAGAGCCTGATGAAGGACTCGATCCTATAGATTGTTAGATCATGACCTCAGCCCAAATCAAGAGTCAGATGCTCAACCGACTGAGCCACCCAGGNCATGCTCTGTCTCTCCCTGTCTCACAAAGAAATAAACTATAAGAAAAAAAATAATAAATTCAATACCCTTTCCAGGATTATCAGACTAGTATCTATTCCCTAATTTTTTAAGTTTTTAAGTTGAGAGAGCACGCGAGTGAGGGAGGGAGGGGCAGTATGAGGGAGAGGGAGAAAGAGAATCCCAAAAAAGTTCCACCGTCAGCACAGAGCCTGATGAAGGACTCGATCCTACAGATTGTTAGATCATGACCTCAGCCCAAATCAAGAGTCAGATGCTCAACCGACTGAGCCACCCAGGCACCCCTACTCCCTAATTCTTACTGCATAAAACAGAAACCGCTTTCAGGTAAAAGTGATTCTACTAAAGTGAAACAAAGATTATTTTCTTAGGCTAAATCGACTGGCCACAGTTGATGTTAGCTACCACTTACAGACCCACTTACTATATGGGCTCTACATGGTTTACCATTTTTCATTGGCTGTCTCCATCGGAGTTAAATTTTCACACAAGTTCCATGAGAATGTACTACTGTTAACCCCTTTTACAGAGATTAAACTTGGGGTCAGAAAGAAAAACTAACTCCCCCAAGCAAGTATGTGGGGAACCAGAGGCCATGATTTTAGTCACACGTCACAATACTGGCTTCGGAGCATAGACATCATACTTACTATCATACGATAAGATGTGTCCACTTTTGCCTTCATAAATAACATGACCTTTTGATGCAGCTTCCTCTCTGCCCTTCTCAGGACTGCTCTCTTCAATGGGCATTCTAGAAATGGACCCCTTCACCAGAGCCTCAGTTGGTATGCCAGCCTGTGACAGAGCCGGGGTGCCCTGCCATCAAGTCAAACACAAACACTCGGGTTTAGAGGAAACACGAGGCGCTCACAAAACTTAACCTACCACACTGAGAGATTAAACCATACCTTCAAAGAAGAAAGGACAAAGACACAAGAGGAAACCAGACATTAAGTTTTTATAGACATAAAGAAAGACATAAAGTACCTTTTTGTTCTTGAACCCTGCCATACAAAACTTAAAACAGTGACAGGGATATAGGAGTCAAATCAGTTTTCTTCCCCACCTTGAAGTCAAACCTCTTAACATTCAGGGGGGAAAAAAAAATCTGTCTTAAGACCTAAAATCATGCAAACATAATACTTTTTCTTCAAAATGTCTAATAATAAAAGGTAATGAATAAAATTCAACGGGGGAGCTGGGGGGCAGGAACGACAGAACTCAGATCCCTCCGTTCTGTGATGTGGACTCAGTTCAGGCCACGCCATCTGAATTTCTACCATAACTGGGTAGTCGTCTTCGAGGAGGCCTATGGCCGTGGTTATTTCTACGCCTTCCTATAGGCAGCAAACCCTTCCTTCCAGCAAAATCATTCATGGCACCTAATGTGTAGACACTGTGTTGAAAGGAGAGTGGCCGGCCCAGACCTAGCCCACTCCCCCATTCAGTGTCCCCAAAACTCCAGTGAGGACAATCTGAAGCCACACGCTTAGAGCAACAAGAAAGACAAGAACAAAACATCTACTCGTGTGGCCATTCAACGAGCTTGGTAGTAAACATCTGAAAATCCTTAACACCCACTTCGGAAGTGCTCATGTCACGTGGACAGCCTGGTTTGAAAATAAATGGAGAAAAGCCTTGCCTCATTTGATCCAGCTCATTCTGTCTTCCTACCCACAGCTCGGTTACCAGAGTGAAAATGAACAAGAAGAGATAATAATATGCATAAGCCATTTATTTCTCTTCTGTTGCTCCTGAAGTATTTGCTTATTCTGAAAACTAATCTCAAGGGAATGTCTAGTTTGGTCAAATTTAGAAGGAGAGATGTGAAGAGTTAATACGTAACCTTCTAGATCACTACACCATATAGTCTATAATCCACATCTCAGAAAGGACTCACTGGGGAATCTTGATAAAATGGAGACTTCAGTATCTGAAGTAGGGACTAAAATTTCTGCATTATTCTAACAAGGTCCCAGGAGGTGCTGGTGCTCTAGGTCAGCAAGGTCCTGGGGCGTGGACATCCAGCAGAATCCCTTAGGGCTGGAAACATCCACTGCTGGGCCCCGCCCCCACAGGAGAGGCTTCATTTACATTCCTAAGCACTTCCTGGGTTCCTCTAAAGCTGCTGGCCAGGGGACCACACTTTAACAACCATTGTCCTAGGGAACAAGGACAAAAGACAAGCAAGAAGAATAGAACAGAAATCCTGTGACAGGGTCAATGTAAAAACATCTGTTTACAATCATTTCCCCAAATAGAATTTTCCCTTCCCAGATCTACAAGAATCAAGAAGCTAATGACTGTTACACTTCAAACTAAAATTAACATCTAACGGAGGAAAAGAAAGACCTTTTCTTAATGAAACTTGGCAATTTACTTAACCTAAAATTGGAAGAAGATCACTTGACTTGTGGCGCTTTTAATAACGCCATCCGTATCTCCCAGGTTAGCATTAGTTTCTACCAAGGCGGCTTTTATGCTGGGGCTGTAGACCTTCTTTTTCACAGGGGGCAAAGGGGAACAAATAATTTATAATGATTTTCTTCTCCATTTCTATGTAAGCCGAACACATGGTAAAAGCTTTGCCAGGAAGACAGTAAGAACTACATCAATCAGAAGTTGTTTCTGCTGCCAATTTGCAAGTAACTGACCTTTTCAAACGACCTGCAGAATAGATAATACAGCTTGTGGTCAAAACGATCACAGTAATGTCTTTCTGCAGACAGTTTTATAGATTTGGGTTTATTACCACTCAGATCCAGTCCCATAAGCCAGGACAACGAACAACTTCATCAAAAACTACATGCGGGAAGAGCCAGAGCTCGTGAGACCTGACTTCTAGTTTTCGCACTAGCTCTTGGCCAGGGTCTCAGGAACGGTCACAACTAACCTGAGTGATGGAGCCCCTCAGGGACGGGATGCCTTCCACGGAAATTTTGCTGGTTGGAGTTCCCCGAGTTATACTTCCTTCTTGAATGGCTCCTGGAGTACCTGAGTAACAGCAAAATGATCAGCAACTTACACCTGCCACTGCAAACAAACAAACATCAGTCCCTCCTTGCAGGAGGGCCAAGAGGAGGAAAGAGCAGCACAAAAAGAATAGCTGTGTTTTCAGAAATGCACTTTCAAATGAACACTGCGATTACTAAAAAGGATTACTAAAATATGGCATTTCAAAGTTTTAAGTTACTTTTATACAGAAAGAAAAATTTAGAATGTAAAGGTTCCAACTTAAAAAACCATTATTAAAACCTACTAATGACTTCCTTTAATAGATTTATTGGGAAGAAAAGTTCGACATTTCTGCCAAACAGATTATTTTACCTCTGACCACTCCTTCGTGTTGTGCCCTGACCAATAAACCTTCAGGCTGCGAGTTTTGGCTTCGGGGAGAAAATTCTTCCTGCTTGATGTAGGGCACAGTAGCTGTGGACCAAAGCAAGAGACATGAAGAGATCAAGGGCTGAATGACCAAGTGTGACGCTACTAATGTAGGAACCTTATGAGTGTTTACTCACTGACCTGATTTGGCGGATTCCTGTTGCCGCGGCAATCCCAGAGAGATGGAGCCCACTGAGGGCTTAGCTGTTTCTTGAGTGTAGGAAGTCTGATTATGAGAAGTCAAATAAGTGCCAGGTGTTCCCTAAAAATAATTTTTAAAGACTAAAATAACACTGTCTTTTCACAAAGTCGACAATAAATTGAAAGCTCGTGTTTCTGTTTATAAAAATTTACACCCCCACTGCCCGAAGAACAGGTTATTTGCAAAGCAAGAAAAACCTTATCATAGATTGCCTACATTAAAAATATTTTTAAAAGGAGCAAGATACGTCTTCTGAAATCAGCATAAATTTCATGTACATAATGATATTTACTGTTAACAAATTACATAAATAAGGCACGTAACAGTACACTCAAAACATAAGCTACGATTATGAACATTCATTCCTCTTAAAAATGCTCTAGGACACTGACATCAGTGAAAACTAAGTGTAAGGACTTCTGAAAACTCTCCTCCATAAAGGCAACCAGAAAACCAGTAAAAACTGTAAAAAAACAAAAACAAAAAAATACAATAGCAAAAAGGGATGAGCTCCTTAAAAGCCTCATTCCCAGATAATTCACTGTTCGTTTTGGTTCTCTGCAAGACCCATTTGGAAGGCTGTCTTTATTTGTTTGTTTTTTTAAATTTTTTTAAGTTTATTTTTGAGAGAGACAGAGCACAGTAGGGGAGGGGCAGAGAAAGAGGGAGACACGAATCCGAAGCAGGCTCCAGACTCTGAGCTGTCAGCACAGAGCCTGATGCAGAGGGAGCTCAAACTCATGAACTGTGAGATCATGACCTGAGCCGAAGTTGGATGCTCAACGGACTGAGCCACCCAGGCGCTCCAAGGCTGTCTTTATTTGACCTGACTATAGTGTGGAAGGAGGTGCATGCTTATCAAAACCTATCAGAGTCAAAGATTTAAATTCCTCACTGCCTGGGGCAGTAGATAACCCCAAGGGCAAACCACAAACCAAAAACCTTTAAAGGAAAAGCCAAGGAAGGAGATTTCAAAGGGGATCTGAAAAACTCCCAACATATTCCTAAGAATCTAGGGGGCATGCGCATGTGCAAGCTTGTACAGGTGCCAAGGAAACACCTGAGAAGGCCTTGAGTTCTCAACTCTGGCTGACCTTAAAGCTCTGTGAAAACAGAAAGTGAAGACTAGGGCAGGGTTGTGAGGTGCCCAGCTGCATGTTGAAGGGGTGTCCCCCCATACACACACACAGCCACTCGGTAAAGACTGGGACACTTACTCATTCTAGGCACTGAAGTCTGTCCAGTCATTAGCTGGCCACCAGGTGAACCAAAGAGCCACACAGGTCACAAGAATACAGACTTTACAGAGTTAGTTCAGAAAAGTCACAAAGCAAATACCAACACAAACAAACCAACAGAAACAAACAACAAACAGCAACAACAGCAAACCCTAGGGAGACAGGAAAATCTGATTTCCACAGATGCCACGTTCTATTATGTAAAATATCCAGTTTTTAGCCAAAAATTACAAGAAACCAGAAAGTATGACCCACACACAGGGGAAAAAAGCAGTGAATAAAAATTGTCCCTGGGCTTTAGACTTCTAGAAAAAGTCTATTATATCATAATCAGCTATTTTAAATATGTTCAAAGAACTACAGGGAATCAGGTCGAAAGAAAAGTATGAAACAGTGTCTCCCCACACAAAGAATATCAGCAAAAAGAAATCATAAAAGAAGAACCGTACAGAATTTCTAAAGTTGAAAAGTACAGAAACTAGGGGGGAGAAAAAAAAACCCTCTCCCCCGACTAAGAATACAGGGAAACATCTTCAACCTGACGAAAGGCACCTATAGATAACAGTCTACAGATACCAGTGAGATACGGTGGGCCCCCTCCCAAAACGGGCAGCAGGAAAGCATATCCTCTTCACCACTTCTGTTAAGCACTGTACTAAAAGTTCTACCCCAGCCTGTTCAACAGGACAAGAAAAAGAAAAGGCACAGGGACTAGAGACGAAGAAGTAAACCTGTCTTGATTTGCAGCTGACACACTCCCATAGATAATCCTAAGAAATCTGCCCCCCCCCAAACAAAAACAAAACAAAACACCCTACTAAAAGCCAACTAACTGAATACGGCAGGAGATAACGTGAAGATATGAAAACCATTTTTATTTACTAGTAAGACTGGGAAATGAAATTTTGAAAAATACTATTTATTAAAACATAAAATACATTACAAATAATCGATTAACTGAAAATAAATCTAACAAAACCTCTACAGTGAAAACTATGAAATACTGTGGAGAGAAACTAAAGACGTAATAAATGGAAAAATAAACATGTTCATGGAGTAGAAGACTCATTATTCTCAAGATCTTCATTTCTATACCAAAGTAATCTATAGATTTAAGGCAACCCCTACCATAATCCCAGCAGAATTTTGTGTCAAAGCTGACCTTTCTAATTTAGATGGAAATGCCAAAGCCATAGAAGAGCCTGAGCAAAATCTTGAAAAATCAAAGCCCTTACAAAGGACTCATAGTACATGATTTCAGCACTTATACAGAAAGCTACAACAATCACAACCATGGCACTAATACAAGATGGGAAAGGAGATCAGTTGAACAGAATACAGAGTCCAGATATACACCAAATACAAAGCCAAGTCATTTTTGACAAAGGCACTAAAATTACCAAATAGTAGAAAGAAAAGATTTTTTAATCAATGTTACTTGACCTGCAAATCCAGACAGATGAACACTGGCCCTAACCTCACACCAAAATTAATCTGCCATGGATCACAGACCTAAAAGCCAAAATGATAAAGCTTTCAGAAGAAAACATACAAGCATATCTCCACAACCTTGAGGCAGGCAAAGATTTTTTACAGGGAGAAAAAAAGAATTATAAGAGAAAAAAATTTATATATGAACTTCATCAAAATTTCAAATCTCTGCTCATCAAAACATACCAGTAAGACACAAAAGCCACAAAGAGAAATATTTTAATATATAACAAAGACCTTACATCCACAATATATAAAGAACTTCTACAATCTATTAATCAAAACCCCCAAAAGAAACAGATAATAAGACAGTCACTTCACAATCAGATGCATAAATGACCAATAAATACATGAAAAAGTGATCATCATTTGTTGTCAGGGAAATGCAAACTAGAGCCACCATGAAATATTACATACCCACTAATGAAACTAAGATAAAAAAGACTGCCAATGATAAACAAAGCAACAGGAAGACTTACACGTTGGGGGTGGCGGTGTAAAACCACAGACCCACTCTGGCAAATTATAGAGTCAAACATAACATGTATTCAGCAATTCCACTCTCAGGGGACTATGCAAGAGAAATGAAAACATATGTCTACAAAGACCCCTGTATAATATTCTATCAGCTTTATTCACCACAGCCAGAAGCTAGAAACAGCTCAGGCTTCCATTAACAAGAAAATGGATAAACAAACCAGTATGTTCACACAATGCAGTATTATTTGGGAATAAAAAAGATGACACTACTGATGACACAAAACCCTGGATGAATCCCTAAAGCCATGATCCTACATTAAGGAAGACACAGAAGAGTACATACTGTATGCATCCATTTACATGAAGTTCTAGAAAAGGCAAAATTAATCTGGGTCAGTAGAAAGCAAAACTGTGATTGTTTCAGGCCAAAGGGACACGAGAAAACTTTCTGGAGTGATGAAATGGTTCTATAACTTGACAGGGGTGTGGTCACTGCTGGTCCTGCACATTAGTCAAAACTTTACCATTAAGAGAAGACCATATATGGAGCGCCTGGGTGGCTCAGTCAGTTAAGCGTCCAACTTCAGCTCAGGTCATGATCTCATGGTTTGTGAGTTCGAGCCCCACTGGGGCTCTCTGTTGACAGTCTGAAGCACGGAGCCTGCTTTGGATTCTGTGTCTCCTTCTCTGTCTCTCTGCCCTCCCCCCCACTCACGCAATGTCTCTCTCTCTCTCTCAAAATAAACATTAAAAAACTTTTTAAAAAAGATAACACCATATTAAGGAAAAAAATAACACACCAGGGGGAAAAAAAGAAAGATACAATGGCTGAAGTCCGAATGAGTGGGGCTGACCAATCATCCACAATTTACTATTTACAGCCTTTGTCATAGTCAGTCAACACATATTTGATGCTTAACTTCCTGTGCATGGCAGGGAGTACGGCGGCCGCCATGTTTTCTGGCCGCCATGTTTTCTGGTCATGGCCTCTTCAGATACAGATTTTTATTTAAGGCTCTGACAAATTAGTGACAGAAAGCAATCCTCAACAGAAATCTCCTGGCAGGAGAGGGTGTTTTTTGTTTTTACCTGTGAGATGGAGCCTCCCAGGATGAAAGACGGTTTTTCGGAAGCCACGGTGGTTTTGGAGGAGGGGATAAGAGGCGGCGGCGGCCTCGTGGGTCGAGTTGTCGGGAGCCGAACCGCTTCGGGGAGATTGGTTATCACTTGATGTGGAGCAGGCTGCAGGACTTTTAAAGGGAAGAAAACGATGATTTACAACAGTCCATTTCGAAGTTTGCAACACCCCGCCTAGCTCAGTCATTCCTGAATTTCTAAATCACAAACTGAATCTGGAGTGCAAGATGAGGCTGAAGTTGAACATTTCTATTTTAAATTTCTCTTTCACTTGAATTAAAGCCGTAGACACACTCAGGTCACACATGGTATTCGGGAGGCTGAAATAGTCAACTCCCTGTCAAACTGGAGCTTTCAAGCCAACGTTCATTTGAAGCTATTTCTGCTTAGCGTAGGCAAATGGCAATCTTTAATAATCCTCTCTCTCTCACCCTGCATCGCTCTTTGGACCTGCTTCTTACGAGCAGCTGATGCTGCAACTATGGAGAACATACAGATGCGACTGACCACCAGCTGCACGCCCCGTTTTGCATCCTGCAGATTCTGAGCGACCTTCGCGGATTCTGGCTCTCACAGACTCGGCTGTCTCTTGCGGTGGGGGAGGGGAATCTCAAGATTTGTCAAAAGTACAGGTACTCTCAAGAGGAAGCCAGTCAATGTCACAGTGGACACGCGTGGACACCAACTTCCCAGCGGCCCCGGTAAATCTCAACTGAGTGCAACTGATGAGGCAGAGAAGCCAGAAGGGACTTCTGAACCGGGAAGGCCGTGTCCTGGAAACCACCCATGTGTAGCACCGGTAGGGAGATGGCCAGCAGCCACTGCACAGAGGAACGATATTTACCTGGCGGGACACTATAGCGGGCTGCACTCCTATCGGGCTGTGGAGCGGCTGTACTGACTTCTCTCGGAGAGAGCCTACACGGTGATGCTGACCTTGCTGCGCTCCCATGCATCTGTGCTTCCTGTTCTAGGGCACGTGTGACCTCAGCATAGGGCAAATAGGCGACTGATTTTCCTATGAAAGTTAAAGTTATCAAAATAAGGGAAGAACCCCAAATGAAAATAGTAAGTGTGAAAGGACCAAGCCCACACTATCCAGGGGCAGATCCGACCATACACTAATAAATTAAAATCTAAAATTCCTGGGGGGGGGGGGAATCCACCCACACAGAGGGTACATCTGTGTACGCACCAGCACCAGAACCTAATAAAATCCTCAAAAATTCAGTTATGATTTTTCCCTTTAACGGGCAAAGTACTTCCTTTTCTTCTCAATAGGAAAATTAGCGTTTTCACATGCAATAAAGATCACAACAGGCAAACCTCAGATTATCCAGCCATTCTGTGAATTCAAGTCTTGTTTGATTTAGGTCTCTTGAGAATTTCAACTCTTATATTTAGCCTGTTAAAACCCACCACTTAACAGTCAGAAAAACAGATATAATTAAGAAATGGAAGAAGCCTTCCAAAAGATGCGAATCAGGCTAATCCAAAAAACCTACGCAAGTTTATAAAATTGTGAATTTTACTATAATAATGCTAATAAAAATTACTCCCTATGATTTACTTCTACATTAAGCATTAAAAAAAACCTTAAGCGTTTAAACGGGTACATCAGATATGCAGTCACATTAATATTTAAAGATACATATAACCTTTTTCCTTTTTAAAATGAAATTGATGCTCTAACTGTGGAAAATCGGAAAAGCACCAAGAAGAAAGTGAAAATCATCTGTAACCCAAACCCACTTAGTTCTGGGGTATTTCAATATCTGCCAGAACAAATTCCTATTCATTTTATTACTCCTTTGCTTATCTAGTCTTACCCATTTAGTCTTCCAGGTAAATCTAAACTTAAAATCATTCTGAGTAGTTCCTCTCCAAACAAACGTCACTGGAATTTTCATTACACTTGCACTGAATTTATGAATACAGGAGACCTGACATCCCATACTAATGCGTTTCCTAAATGAGGAATCTAGGCTTTCTCGTATGTCTTTTCTATACATCCCTGGTTATAAATTATTTGTAGGTATGTTACATTTTGTTGCTAGGAAAACCATCTTTTTCATATGCATGGTTTACGTTTATAACTGATTACTGCAGATATATAGGAAAGAAAGATGTGGATTCCTGTATATCATTTTTTTTCCCCTCAGAAACTTAATGAACTTTCCTTTTAGCTCTAATAACTTTCAGTTGATTCTTTTACGCTTTCTAGGTAGATAATCTTACCCTGTGATGAATAATTTGTCTCCTCCCTTATTTTTTATTTTTTCTTTACTTAACTATAGTAGGTAGTGATAGTTCCTATCCAAAGAGAAGGTCTCTAACATGTCACTATTAAGAGGAAAGTTTATAATTGGTTTCAAATAAAGATTCATTACCACAAGGCATGAAGAGTTCTCCGGCTTACTGAGATTTTTTTTTTAGAACTAGAAACAATTATAGTAATCAGCTAATGTTAAGTATGTCCTTCAGTGGGGAGCCTGGGTAACTCAGTGAGTTAAGTGTCTGACTCTTGATTTCAGCTTGGGTCCTGATCTCATGGATCATGAGTTCAGGCCCCGTGTTGGGCTCTGCAGGGACAGTGTAGAGCCTGCTTGGGATTCTCTCTCTCCCTCTTTTTCTCCCCCTCCCTTGCGTGTGCTCGCTGTCTCTCTCAAAATAACTAAACTTTTAAAAGCCGTATGTACTTCAGAGAGAGACAAATATCCTATGATTTCTCTCATGTGGAATTTAAGAAACAAAACAGATGAACATATGGCAAGGTGGGGGTGGGGCGAGAAGAGAAAAGGAAACAAACCACAAGAGACTCTTAATGATAGAGAACAAACCAAGGGTTGATGGAGGGAGATGGGTGGGGATGGGCCAGATGAGTGACGGGTGCTAAGGACACTTGTGATGAGCACTGGCTGTTGTATATAAGTGATGAATCACTGAATTCTACTCCTGAAGCCAATATTGCACTGTTAACTAATATTTAATTTTTTAAAAACTATGTACAATGTGCAGAGCACTGTAATTACATGAATTATCTCACTAAGCCCTCATGACCAATGAGATTATTAACAGCAGTTCATCACAGATGAGGAAACTGAACCTCAAAAGAATCACATCATCTTGCCCAACCAAGGTCACACCACTATCAGGGATTTTTCAAAACCAGCACAAGCCTGACGCTGAGCTCTAAACCATATGGCAAAAATGGCTCCCGGAAGCACCGGGTGTTGAATTTCAGATGCCTCTGGGGTACCCATCGAGATAACGGAACTCTTCCCTTCTTAGACATTAATATAATGAATTATATTAAGTGTCCTAATGCCGTGCAGATGTATAAAATAAACCAACTTCAAAAGAAAATCATGTCTTCCTTTCTAGACAATTTAACAGCACAGTGTATTATAAATTCTGTGATTGTTTTGTCACTTCCATAAAGTTGAGATTATGTGGAAATTACTGTCATGGTACTGTTAAAGAAAAAATGGAAATTTAGATGGTTCTAAATACACATTTTAAATCACCATGTACTCAGGGCTGAAAAAATAAAGAAACAACAAAATAAGCAGACTAGGTTCAGTTGCATGGATGCATTAACTCTTATTTGGATTGAACTGATCTTGTTAAACCAGCACCGAAGTTCAATTTTAACTCTCTCTACATGTGTATGTTTGAGCTCCTTCACTACAGGAAAAAGGCTTCAAACTGAAGCAGGGGTCAGCCTGTGTAAATGTTCCTGGAAAGTGCAAACAAGGGCTCTCTAAGGTCTTCCCCAAACTCTTCTGCAGGTGGAAAGGCTTACACCACCTACAGGAAAGCAAAGAGCTGAACAATGGGCGCTGCCTGTTACTTTCTAAGTGAGACCGCAAAGTCAACACCATGGTCCTAATTCAAGTGGACTGTACCAGTTTGGTGATTGTTTTTATGTTAAATTCACGTTCTCACTATATTTACCATTCTATAAACTAGCCTATGATGTTGCACTGAAAATATTTATATCAAACACGCTGCATATAAGCAATGTAACTGCAAGTATACAATTACACAAGGGGATGTATAAATGTAAAGGAAATTATCCTTTACACTGAACTATGAATAGCTATCAATTTAGGAGAATCTTCAGGCACTTAGTTAATAAATTACTGGACGAACATACTAGGTAGATGAGCTAAAACAAAACTTAGCCTTGGGACAAAACGTATCTAGGGTCACCTTGAAGCAAACTATGTCCTATTAATAAACACCCTGGTATCATATCAAGGTGTCTCAGAAGGTTGGGCTCTAGCCTGATTCAGTCTCTCCAGCTTCCAAATACAACCCAATCTGTACAGTAGCTCAAGAAAAGTTATTGAGGTTCTAAAGTAACTATAAGATATACATATTAGAATGATCCAGATATTACTAACTAAAAATAATATTCAGCTTTAGCATGAATTTGGCAAATCCCATTTGAATGTCATTTCTTCTAGGTTTTAATTCTTCCTCCCAACACTTATTCTAAATCATTTATGTAAGGAATACACAGACTTTTAAATTACTCTATAATTTTTATCATTCTCATCATGACAGATTTTCTCGTAATTGGACTGCTCAAAAGATTAGCACTTCTACTAAGTCCATTTATACTCTAGTTCATTTAACTCATTCCTTCAATTACTGAGTTAGAGAGTAATTACTGAGTTAGAGACTGAGGATTCTCCACACCCAACATACTAAAGGTCCCCTAATCATTAACGTTTTTACCTTAATTCAAGAAATATTCATTTAGTGCCTATTATACACCCAGCCTTGCTAGGGGTTATTTTTACTAGCACAGGATTTATACTGAAAACATTAACAATCTTATATTTAAAACTCTATCATTAGAGGCTCAGTGTGCCATATGACTGATAACTAATCATTGGTGTGACTGGTGGAGGGGGTCAAGATCATTTAAGCACCACAGTTCCTATTGTATATTAAATAGCCCTTGGCATTTATATTAAACAGCATGGTATTCTACAGCTAATTGCTCTTACCTATATGAGGTACTACAAAGAGTCTTTTGAATCATTACCAAAAAATCTAAACCATAGTAACAGAGACCTTAAGACTCGTGTATTCTAAACATATTATAGCACGTAGTCGGTAAGTTAACTACCAACCAGAACATATGTGCCATTTCCTAACCACACCAAAAGAATTTAATGAAATTTAGAAATCACTCCCCTTCTCCCCCTTTTAAGGAAATGAAGCGTATCTATCATGCACAAGGGTCCCCTGCTGGCTCGGTCCGTGGAGCGTGCAACTCTTGATCTTGGGGTTGTGAGTTCGAGCCCCACGCTGGGTGTAGACTACATAAAAATTTAAAAATCTTATTTAAAAACAAAGCGGGAGTCTGGGTGACTCAGTTAAGCATCTGACTTCTTCGGTTTAGGTTACAATCTCACAGTTCATGAGTTCAAGCTCTGCATCGGGCTCAGTGCTGACAGCTCAGAGCCTGGAGCCTGCTTCAGATTCTGTCTCTCCCTCTCTCTCTGCCCCTCCCCAACACATGCTCTGTCTGTCTCTCTCTCTCTCTCTCTCAAAAAAACATAAAAAAATTTTTAAAAAAGCATGCACAACTCAAATCTGTCACTTGAAATAACAACACCTTCACGATACCGATTACGGCTGTGTGGGTCCTGATGCACTAATTGTTATTATACGTTGTATACTATTGCATATAATATTATATAAATAATGCTGACCCATGTGTTACAAAGCAATACTGATCACTGATTCTTTCTTATGGGTTGTAATTGCAGCAAGGGAGAAAGAGAGATAGACAGACAGACAGGCAGGTAGATAGATAAGTAGCTAAGCAGATATAAGTAGGCAGAGAGATATAATAGACGGACAGATCGATCCATAACTTGCACTTTACAGATGAGAGAACTGAAAGTCAGAAGACTTCAGGGACTTATCCTTGGCCAAACACCTGGCAAAAGCTGGGATGGGGGCTGAGTCAGGGTCTCACTGGCACCAGACATGACACAAAGCTGTCATCACAGGAAGACAGAGTGTTACCCTGCTGTCACGTGTGATCTGCCTGGACGACGGGATAACATCCCCACTTACTCTGAAAACTTGGATGAGTGGAGAAGAATGGCTTTTACAGTCTTCCAGCACAGAGATAAATATCAGAAAATTCATATTAACAAAAACCATTACAAATGTTATTGCCATCCTTTAGAGTAGCCACTAATACAAACATTCCTCACCTGTCTAACTGAGGTCAGTTTGAAGGGATTCTATGTGTTGGGGCAAGAGAAATAAATCAACTGACATGCTGGTAAACAACAAAGCATGAAGGCCCACTTTGGAGTATGGTTTTGTTTCCCACCAGAAAAGTTCTTTGTGATGACAGCTCCGCCTACCTTCCCACTCTCTGTTCGGACTCTTAGCGGTGCCACACGGACTTGTAGAACTTCTACATTCCAAATCTATCTGTTCTTGCCTCTGTCGCTGTTCTTCCAGGAGTGCAGACTCATGCATTGCTTTAATGTGTCGCTGGTACAGGGCATAGCCGCTCACTGGGGTTCCGATCGGTATATTACATGGGGTACAGGAAACCTACAGAAGGAAAAAAAAAATCTAAATATGCCAATGACCAGCATAACAACCCTCCGTTGCAAATAATGCTCATTTCTGTAACATACCGGTTGATAGGATTTTGCCTTTTTTTTTAAATGTTTACTTATAGTTGAGAGAGAGATATAGATGGAGTGCAGGTGGCAGAGGGGCAGAGAGAGGGGGAGACTCAGAATCTGAAGCAGACTCTAGGCTCTGAGCTGTCAGCCCAGAGCCCGACGCGGGACTCGAACCCACAAACTGTGAGATCATGACCTGAACCAAAGTCGGACGTTTAACCGACTAAGCCACCAAGGTGTGCTGGATTTTGCCATTTTTTAATCAAAATAATCTTCAAGTGTAATGCTTAAAAATGCTGGACAGTTTACTTTCAGAACTGAACATAATATAAAATCACAAAAGGGGTTGCCTGGGTGGCTCAGGCACTTAAGTGTCCGACTTCAGCTCAGGTCATGATTTCAAGGTTTATGGATTCTGGCCCGCGCTGGACTCTGTCTTGACAGCTTAGAGCCTGAAGTCTGTTTCGGATCCTGTCTCTCTCTGTCTCAAAAATAAACATTTGAAAAAAAAAAAATCACAAAAGTTGTGATAAGAGAAATCAAAATATTTCTGCCTGTTTTTCCACTTATGATGGTCAAACTCCTGCTGGCTCATGCCCTCCTCTCTAGGCTCGCTCAGCAGGTACTCACATCCACTTCTGTGGCTTTAAACGTCATCTATATGTTAATGACTCATCAATTTCTATTTCTAAGATGTTTGCTCCAAGTCCCATACTCACAGAATGGCTGCGTAATAGTTCCACTTGGATATCCCAAAGCACCACAAACCTGCATTCAAATAGAAACTTTTCTTTTCCTAAATGCTTTTCGATGCTTCCCCTTCAGTGCCCTCCATCTTAGAAAACGAAACCTTAGCAGCTTAAGCCAGGAACCTGGCAGACATCCTTGACTAATCGACCTCAACTCCCACAACCAATTCATTAACACGTCAGGGCTACTGTTAAATGTTATGTTTTCAGACAGAAATGTTATGTCTTAGGATCCAATACACTTCCTCCCCATCTTCCTTCACTGCAGCCCCGTTTCTTTCTTTCAGAGTACACAGACAGCGCTCACTATAGCACAATCTGCAATATTATAGGTTGTCCTGGTTTACTGTCTGTCTCTCTCACTTCATGAAGGAATGACTCCAACCTGTTCAGTTCAATACTAAATAAATAGCCCCTAACACACTCCATTACTTCATGAATACAAAAACTTCCGGAGAAAAACAGAGATCTGACTTTTTTAGAAACTATTATCTAAATAAAGACTTCCATCGTTTTTTCCGCTATTATAAATAGAATTCTTCAGGGACCCCAAGACATGCACATAACTTACTTGCCTCTGTGCTTTGGCTTATACATAAACATGGCTCTTCCTCTTTTTGCTATAAAGCCTAATGAATTGCTTTGGTCCAACCAAAATGTTATTTCCTTTTTCTTAATGTTTATTCTTCAAGTATATTAAATGTTCCACAAATGTCCTGGTTAGTGAAGCTGGCTACTTGGCAAGATGCATTGTAATTTTTTTTTTTAAAGAGAGAGAGAGCATGTAAGCAGGAGGAGCGGAGGGAGAGAGAGAATCCCAAGCAAGCCCCGTGCTCAGCGCAGAGCCTGATCCCTCAACCCTGGGATCATGACCTGAGCCAAAATCAAGAGGCAGACACTCAATCCACTGAACCACCCAAGTGCCCCCAAAATATTATTTCCTATGTGGAGTCTTCTTTAAATGTCTCATTAAGAAGGAAGCTCTCCGGGGCGCCTGGGTGGCTTAGTCGGTTAAGCTTCCGACTTTCGCTTAGGTCATGATCTCGCGGTTCGTGGGTTCGGGCCCCGCGTCGGGCTTTGTGCTGACTGCCAGCTCAGAGCCTGGAGCCTGTTTCAGTCTGTGACTCCCTCTCTCTCTGACCCTCCCCTGCTCACGCTGTCTCTCTCTCTCTCTCCTAGAAATAAATAAAAACATTTAAAAAAAAAAAAAAAAAAGAAGGAAGCTCTCCTTCCAAAATATTCAGACTATATTTTCTAACTTAATAGAGCATCACATTTTTATAATTCATTTTAATTTTTATTACAGTATTTTTCTATGTCTTGTTATCAAGACCAATCTCTACATTTTTTGAAGTCAGAGATTATGATATGTAAATATTCCATACAGCATTAACAATGTTGCCTTGAACTGGACACTCAATAAATGTCCGTTTGAGTGCAACAATGAATGAGTAAATGTTTAATGATTTTCTGTGTGTCAGTCTATCATAACCACACACTTAACTTTTTTTAAATTATCTATGAGACAGGAAACAAATTTATATCCCCCGAAATAAAGCAAGAGCTAAAACATTACTAGGTAAAAGAGCACCACCCAAGTTCAGAATTCAGTGTCGAAACGGAGTCAAGCCTGTAGAGATAATTCAAGTAAAATGTAAAGGAAACTAGATTTGGAACTGTATACTGAAGTTAGCCATAATCTTTATAATTCTTTCGTAATATTCAAAACCTAGTTATAGTATTTATTCTACCAATAAATAGATTTGCTTATAGCAAAACAAAACAAAAGCAAAGGCTTTTGCTTTTGTTTGCTAACCTTTGCTTTTGTTTGCTAACATTTATGGCTAGAGGATTATATTTCTGTGGGGACTTTTTTTTTTTCCCTGAAATGGAAATGACCATTTCAATCGACTACCACAATGAATTCACTTGAAAAAGCAATAGTGTGGCAGATGACTGGGCCAACAAAAGGAGATACATACCTACAATGGGAGATGATCAGTCTTAAAAAGGAAAGAGATTATGACATGCTATAATCTGGATTAACCTTCAAGGCTTTATGCTGAGTGAAATAAGCCAGTCGTCAAAAGACAAATACTGTATAATTCCACGTATATGAGGTATCTAACTAGCCAAATTCACAGACAGAAAATAGAATGGTGGTGGTCGGGAGCGGGGTGGGGAGGGGAAAAAGACAGTTACCGTTTAATGGGACGAGAGTTTCGCTTCTGCAAGATGAAAAGTTCCGGAGCTCTATTTCACAGCAACATAAATATCCTTACCGCTACTGAACTGTACACTTAAAACCAGTGGAGACAGTACATTTATGTTGTGTGCTTTTTACCACAATTCTTTAAAAAGTCAAGTACTGGTTAAGAAAGAGAAGAAGTGTCTCTAAAGGTCTTTATTTCTCAACTTTACTTCTCTTCCTCGCTTTGAACACTTACCATGGGTGGGATAACAGCAGCTCTATGCTGAAGCTGTGGCAGGTCCAGTGGATTCGGTTTTACTGGGGAGGAGACCAGTATAGATCCAGGGGGGGTTAACAATGAAGGCTTTGAGTCCATAGGAAACATTCTGCAATTGGCAATAAAAGATGATAGATTAATATACTCTTAAGACTTTGAATATACAATCATAATTCCTTCCAAGTAATTAATATGTAGGTATGCACGCACGTCCACATAACACAGGAACCTCAGAAGATATCTGAAGAATAAGGAAAAAAGGGAATCTGTAATGCTAATTTTCCAAGTAAAGAAACCTAATATTGAGTTACCGGTTGAAATCTACCTGAATGTAATCATCTGCATCTAACCAAGCAGTCTCAACAAATTCCATTCTAAAGTGGAATTCTGGGGGTGCCTGGGTCCTCAGTCGGTTAAGTGTCTGACTTCAGTTCAGTTCATGATCTCACAGTTCATGGGTTCGAGCCCCGCGTCGGGCTCTGTGCTGACAGCTATCTCAGAGCCTGGAGCCTGTCTTCAGATTCTGTGTCTCCCTCCCTCTCTGACCCTCCCCTGCTCATGAGGTCTCTCTCTCTCTCTCTCTCTCAAAAATAAATAAAACATTAAAAAAATAAATACATAAGGTGGAATTCTTTAAGTCCTAATCTACCACTAACACAGATTACAAAGTAGTTCTGTTATAGGATGTTTTGCCAGGATCATAGAGTATTTTTTTTTAAGACACCTGCCCATGCCCATTTTAAAAACTGACACTTTCACTCAAGATTCCAGACTCCTGGCTTCTCATGAGAAACGGGAAGAAATGGCAGCACAGAAGCACAGCAACAACGTGCAGTTGCCTTTCCAAACAGCACGTGCTGTTCCCCACAGTCCCTTCCTCCCCACATACACCTGCTTCACTCCGATCTGTCAGCACCACTGGCATGTAGGACACCCACCACATGACCGCGGGAAATCACACACTGCTGCCACACCCCACACCTTTCCAGCCTGATCATACTTCCCCAGGCTACTAGAGGAAGATGAACATTTTAAAAAGTAAGTTGATAAGAAAATCAGAATGTATGAAACAATGAACATTTTACATAAAGAATAAAGATGGCATTAAATGGTAGAAAATCAGAAGCATTATTTGGCAGTTTGGAAGTGATGTAGACTTTAGAGTGATATTCAAAGATTGCCATATATTTACAAGGAATTTCTGAATTTCAAGACTACTACCATGTTCATCTCTTAGGGTTTTCCTCCAAGATTACTGCCGTCCTATAGTTACTAAAACCAACAGTGTAAAACGCACACAGAGAATCCCAGATGAACAGAATCTGGCGCTCAGCGGAACGGCTTATTTGCCTTTCGTTTTAAAAAGAAGGAAAGGAGAAAAAGAAAAAAAAAGTTGAACTAGGTTTCTGATTAAATGATGCTTTAGTTGAATTCATTTCTAGAATTTACACCAATCAAATACTCTGTGATTCTAGGGGATTCTATTTCTTTCAAGGAAAAGGAAATCCCAAGAAAAGTACACATATTAAATAAAGCAGTATCTATTCCTATACAATATCTACCTTTTCACTAACTTATTAAAACCTTAAAGATATAATACTTTTATAATCCCATATTAATGTATGTTATGCATATTTTCACTTATAAATATGAATAATCTAGAACTGTAACTGATATAAGTGGTGATGATTACTGCCTCTAGCTTGTATTTAAATTATGCCTTCTAAATATTTTCAGAACACCTCATGTTTCACCTCCAATCAGAGTCTACCCTCGAATATACACGGACAGCAGGCCTTGTTTTGAGGCCGTGCGGTCCTAGAGCTAACAAGCCAATGCCTCTGGACTTCGCCACCGCATCATACCGCTTCCAGCACCAGGAACAGCCGTCATCTGTGGTTTCGTTCACAAGCTCTACACATAACCAACGGAGGGAAAAAATATCATCTTGTTCGCTTTAAAATGATGAGCACATAATTGTTCTTGGTTATTTAAACAGAAGAAGAGCATCACAACCCAATATTAAGGGCAAAGAGACCGCCGTGAACTTGCCAAGGTTTATACAGGAATAATCCCCAGGACTGGCACCGTTCTGTAACGCAGCGTCCAACACAGCAAAGAAAAGGACAGTATTAGAGGAACGAGTCTCACCTCTGCCTCTCGGGCTCTCCATCCACATCTTCATCGGCACTGCAGGTAGCACTGGAATCATTGTCCGACTGGGGCTCGGGCCTCTGGGCACCTAGTTGCTGGGCCACCACCAAGTCTTCATCTCCAGGCTCGGTCTTCTCGCCGGCCCTCTCCAGGTCTCTCTCTTTGGTATCCCCTTCGACTTTAGATGGATTGTTTTCGGCCACTCTCATGTCAGCATCTACAGGGTCTGCTCTGGTAGTCGCGGGGAGGTCAAGAACAGAAGTCACTTCGGCACTGTGCTCCTGACGTTCAACATCCATCGGCTCTGCTGCCTCGACGGTGATGCCGTCATTTGCCTGGGTCTCCGCGCTTTCATTTTCGACAGGTTTTGTGCTTGGCGCTGCTGAGGAGGGTGACGCACCGGGCGCAGGTTCGCAGGTAGACCCGAGCTCGGCCACAGGCTCCGTGTTCCCTCGAGAAGGCGCATTTTCAGTGCTATCTTCGCCAGGCTTGACAGCTTCAACTGGTGAAGGAGAAGGAGCACTTTCTGTATCAGAACTATTTTCAGCACCTTAAAGATAATGATACAGCATAAAAATCTGATAATGGACAAGTTTCAGGGGGTGGCAGAAGCCACACTTCAAGGTAGGTTTAGGACGAGTGACACTCCTCGCATGACCTCACCGAAGTATGCCAGCCACTGGGAAGCTCAAGTGGCCACAGCGCACGAAAGGGAGGGATCAAACCGTCTTGACCTTCTGAAACTCACAGTGTATAAGCTTTTAATATTGAAAAATCATTTACATGAGCTTTGAAAAATGAAGATGGAAAAACAAGACTAAACCAAAAAAATCCGTTCCCAGAAATGGAAACATTCCAGTTTATTTCTACCAGCCTGTTTCTGTGCTTTTCTTTTTACCCAGGAGGCCTGACAGTCTGTTCTAGAACAGCGTCATCCGATAGGAACATAATGTGAGCTACATCTGCCATTTTAACTTTCCACTTGCCACTTAAAAAAGTAAATTTCCTTTATACAATGTATTTTATTTAACTCGATATGCCCCAAATATTATCTTTTTACATATAATCAATATAGAAAACCAGTAATAAGACTTTTATCCTTTTTTGGTACTAAGTCTTCAAAATCTGATTACATTTTTCATTTTGAGCACATCTTGATTTATTTGGACGAGCCATGTTTTAAAAGCTCAGTAGCCACAAGTTATCTAGTGGCTACCGATTGGGACAACAAAGCTCTAGAGTAATATTACACAGGCTTTTAACCCAGGCTCTAACTCTGGTCTTTCCCAACATCATTTGTCACATTTTATAAGTATGTTTTGATCTCTGACATCTTTACTTAGATATTTCAAAGGGATCGCAAATTCGGTATTTCCTACACTAGACTTGGACTCAACACACCCAAATCCCATTCTTTTCTACTGTTTACTACCTAATTAAACCAAAAACCTTCGAGTAACCTTTTAATCCTTCCTCTCATTGATCCCCATAGTCTGTGTAGACAAGCATCACAAAATTTCTCTCCAAAAAGATCGCTTGTGGGGCGCCTGGGTGGCTCAGTCAGTTAAGCAGCCAACTTCAGCTCAGGTCGTGATCTCACAGTTCATGGGTTCAAGCCCCACATCGGGCTCTAGGCTGACAGCTCAGAGCTTGCTTTGGATTCTGTGTCTCCCTCTCTCTCTGCCCCTCCCCCACTCATGCTCTGTTTCTGTCTCAATGATGGATAAAACATAAAAAAAAATTTTAGAAGATAATGTAAGACAAGATCTGTATAACTTCAGGAGGTATGTAGAAATGTCTTAAAGCAAAACAGGAAACTCTGAAGCTACAGATATATCATTTACACAGAAAACAATAAAGACTTAAATGACCATATGGGAAACGATACTTTTAAAGCCTAACACGGTATTTTAAAAGCCTACAAATGCATCCTCTCATTCACTCCGTAAGTACTAAACACCCACTGTGCAGGGTGCACGGGAGACAGAGCAATGAAAAAACCAAGCTGCACTCCACAGGAGCTGACAGTCTAGTGCAGTAAGAAAACTGAGGAATCAGTGAGGAAGGAGCTATGACAGAGGTATGCCGACATCTCAGCAGAGGCCTGAAGGAAATGCAGAACAAACCAGGGACGTCTTGGGGAAGAGGTAGAGGGATTAGCACAGACAAAGCCCCCAAGTGGAGGCTGGCTTTGCTCAGGAACAGCAAAGAGGACAACGTGGTTGGTACAGAGTGAGCAACCACCTCACACCTGTCAGAATGCTTATGATCAGAAAGGGCAAGAAATAACCACTGTTGGTAAGGTCATGGCGAAAAGCGAGACCTTGTGCACTGGTGGTGGGAATGTAAATTAGCATGAAAAGGAGTATGGAAGTTCCTCAAAAAATTAAAAATAGAACTACCATATGGTCCAGCAATTCCTCCCCTGGGTATTTATCTGAATAAAATACAAACACTAACCTGAAAAGATATATGCACCCCCACATTCGTTGCAGCATTATTTACAAGAGCCAAGACTTAGAAGCAACCTAATTGTCCATCCATGGGCGAATGGATAAAGAAAATGTGGAATATAGGGAAATACAAATCAAAATCACACTGAGCTACCACCTCACGCCGGCCAGAGTGGCTAAAATGAACAAATCAGGAGACTATAGACGNAAATACTACCATGGCAATGAGAAAGTATGAAATCTGGCCATTTGCAGCAAAGTGGATGGAACTCGAGGCTGTTATGCTGAGCAAAATAAGTCAGGCAGAGAAAGAAAGATACCATATGTTTTCACTCATATGTGGATCAGGAGAAACTTAACAGAGGACCATGGGGGAGGAGAAGGGGGAAATAGCAGGGGAGAGGGAGGGAGGAAAACCAGGAGAGACTCTTGAATGCTGAGAACAAACTGAGNAATAAATAAATAAATAAAAGATAGGAGTAGACTAAAAAAAGAAAGAAAATGTGGAGTATAGATATGGACATAGACCCATACACACAATGGAGTATTATTCAGCTATCAGAAAAACAAAAAAGGAATTCCTGCCATTTGCAACAACTCAGATGGCCCCTGACGGCACAATGCTAAGTGAGATAAACCAGACAGAGAAGGACAAACACTGAATGATTTCACTTACAAGTAAGATCTTAAAAAACAGAACAAAACAAAGAAAACCACGAAGCGCAGAACAGATTTATGGTCAGCAGAGGCAAAAGGTAGAAATGAGTGAAGGTAGCCAAAAGGCTCCAACTTTCAGTTATAAGATGAAGTCAGTCCTGGAAATGGAATGTACAGCATGGTGACTCTAGCTAGTGATACTATACTGTACATTTGAAAGTTGCTAACAAAGTAGATCTTAAAAATTCTCGTCACACAAAAATAACTGTAACTATGTGAGGTGACGGATGTCAAGACTTACTATGATCGTTTCTCAATAAATACAAATACTGAATGATTAGTTTGGACATCTGAAACTAGTATTACGGGTCATTGATAGCTCAATTAACAACAAAGAACATAGTGAGTAAGCAGAAAAGTGGTTTGCAAAACAGTCAGAGGTATAAGGGCCAGTCTGTGCACAAGCCCTAGGCTTCTGGATGATGTGAAAGTATCACAGGATTTGGAACAGAGGAGCAACATGGTCTGATGGACACTTTAGAAGGTTCGTTCTGGGTGTGGTGTGAAGGCCGGGAAACAATGCGACAAGGGGAGGGACTGTCAGTGAGCATGCGCGAGGCTCAGAAGCAGAGGAGCAGCAATGAGGGGACGGAGATGGGATGAGATTCCAACAGTGGCCACATGGGGGGTAGGAGAGGGTCACCTACTGGCCCAGGGAAGGGAAAAGAGGCCCAAAGGGGTGGGGAATCAAAAGTCTGTTCCGGATGTTAAGCTGGCTTTTGCGCGTCCAAACGGAAACGTTAAGAAGGCAGTCAGATGCATGAGCCTGGAGTTCACATGGGAATTCAAGTCACAGACGTAAACACAAAATCAAAACAAAACACAGACAACAGCTCAGGACAGAACCTCCCACTTAGTAAGGTCTAAATATATGGCAGCAATTACTGTTAATGAAAAGATGCTACCAAAATGTTGAAAGGCTAACAAAAAGCCTCACTTCATTTCATTCCCATTCAGTGGAAAACCTCAAACCCAAGGGCAAGTTAACAAGTCATTTGTCTTCACAGTATTAGAAGCCATGTTCGTGACCGTAACCGTGCAGCAGACATCACCTGTCATAAACCCTTCTTCGATGACTTCCTTCCTCCAGGCCACAGGAGGAGTGTTTCCAGGGCAGGGTGCTTCACCAGCACCAGCCAAATGAGCGTCGTTTTTATTTTCCCTTAAAGAATGACTTAGAACAAAAGAACAAGAGTAAATCCAAATTTTGACCAAGTTTTCGTATTTTTGCTCCAACTCCTCTGTCAGAGACTCATACGGTCAAATGCACGACCCAGCAGCACACAGTCGCTCTCTGCTCACACACTGCCTGCAATCTCCCAGGGACATGAGCGGCACCACATGATCAACAGTGACAATGAGCATGAAATCACAGGTCTCGTAGACTGCATTGTACTTTTTTTTTTTTTTTGACATCTTGACGTTCAGTCAACAGGAAACGGAGATCACACAATTCTAGGGGTGAGTTCATTTCCCATTCGTGAGAAACTAGTCTGGGGGTCACAACAGAACCACCTGTATGGCTGGGATTGTGTGCTCCCCCCCCCACACCTGGTCAGACAGAAACATTAGCTTTATGCCTCACTTAACCTTAATTACCTTAATGACCTTATTTGTAACCTTATTTCATAACTTTAAAAACCTTATGTGACCATCTGAAAAAAACTTCACACCAAGACAAAGTCACAAGGAGAAAACAGAAGGAAAAAAGTCACTTTCTGGTGCTCAGTTTCTGAAAATCTGTTAGCCCACACACGGATAGGGTTCTCTGCTCTGAAATAAACATATTTATGACAATTAGGTTTGGGGTTTGCTATGGACTGGATTGTGTCACCCCAAACTTTATATATTGAAGTCCTACCCCCCAGTGAGACTGTATTTGGAGACAATGCTTTTAAGGAGGCAATTACGTTTAAATGAGGTCATGAGGGTGGGGCCCGAATCCGCCAGGACCCCAGTGTCCTCAGGAGAAGAGAGATACCAAGAGCGCATGTGCCCACCGGGAAGGTCGAGCGAGGACAAAGCAAGAAGGCATTCTTCTGCAAGCCAGGAAGAAAGGTTCGCCAGAACCCAATCCTGTTTACACCCTGCTCTTGGCCTTCAACCTCCAGGACCGTGAAAAAATAAATTTCTGTTAAACATTTAAGCCACCCAGTCTGTGACAACCCAAGTGGATCAATATAGGTTCCATGTGCATTTACAACCCATGGAATACGACCCAGCAGCAACGAACCTGTGAAAATGAACAGCCCTGCATGATCTCTTCAGAGGTACTATAGACACACCATCCTGACATGCACTGTCTACGCATCCTTCTGCGACCCTGCTACCCCAGAGTGAGCTCACTCCAGCAGTCTCATTTTCCACAAAACCTCACAGGAAAAAAGCTATTTATTGTTCAAGGCCAAAATGCATTCAAAACAAAACTTCAGTCTAAAAGCCAACAACAGGGGCAGCCTGGGCGGCTTGCTCACTTTTGATTTCAGCTCAGGTCATATCATGGTTTATGAGTATGGGCTCTGTGCTGACAGTGCAGAGCCTGCTTGGGATTCTCCCTCCCTCTCAAAATAAATAAATAAACTTTAAAAAATTTTTTTAAATAAAAGCCAACAACTTGTAAAAAAAATAAAATAAAACAAAATCTAGTATTTCTGAAATTCCTGGAAGGTGTAGAACTTCTTAAGCTTAACATATGAGCGTCTACTAAGGAACATATATAAACAACTTTGATTACATACAAAATTTAAACTCTGGCAATTTAAAATCAAAACAAAAACTGAATGAGATGGAAAAAATATTTGCATATACAAAACATGAACATATCTAAGACATTATTTATAGAGAGCTACGAAAATCACTGAAAATCCCCACATCAGAGCAATCAATTCACAAAAGAAAGCTACAGAAACTTTAAGAGTAATGTGAATTGAAACAGATTAGGATCTTTTTTTTTCCTCTAGCAAAAACCCAAGAATATATTTACTTTTTCAGGAAGTGGTTGTTAATTTTTTTGTGACAAAAAAGATTTTATTTCTTAAGTTTCTTGGGTTGACATTCTTTTCTACTGGGGCTTCTAGGGTCATTAATTCTTCTTATGCAAAAGCATATGACATATATGAGTAAGACTTTGTAAAAACTGAAGTAAATCAAACTCAATGCAACAAAGAGGGACATGTAATCGATGATACTAAGGGGACAAATAATTATGGTAATGACAGAGATGCACAAACACCTTCTAGATGATGGACTGCCATTTTGAAGATATTTGGTTGCAGCAAGTGGACCATGTCAGGTGCTACAGAAGTACTTGTTGATTGAATAAATACACTGTGCTCAAGTTTAAGGTCTCTATGCCATGAAAACACCGAGGACTTTTTCCTTAATGAAGCAATTCTTAAATAGTCAAATGACTAAGCAAACAATTACAGATTTGGTTAGCGGAAGTCAAAACTAAATTTAAGACTTTAAGATACCTTCACTGTCTTCTGGATTTTCTTCTTCATTAGAAGCTTCAATATCTTCATCCTCCTGAGCAGAAACAGTGGAAGCTACACTTTCACACTGAGACACATCTCGCTCTTCACGAGGCTTTCGTGAAGTCTAAGGAGTAAAAGAATATTAAATTAGGGGTGCCTGGATGGCTCGGTTGGTTAAGCTACTGACTCATGATTTCAGCTCAGGTCATGATCTCCAGGTTCATGGAATTGAGCCCCATGTCGGTCTATGCACTGACAGCACAGAGCCTGCTTGGAATTTTCTCTCTCCCTCTCTCTCTCTGACCTTCCCCCACTCACACTCTCTCTCGCTCTCTCAAAATAAACAAACATTAAAAAGTTACTAATTTATGATTTAAATAACTAAAAGAAAGAAAACTAAACTTTTCACATCTGAAATAATGTAGAACATGGATACACACATAGAAGGCTGCATGTTTGACAACAGCTCTGTGTAAGGTGCAGTTACCGGTAGGGAACTACTAGCTGACCTTTTTGTGTAGGTAGATCGCTTTCACCAAACTGATCAAAAGTTACATCTGGACCATTTTTCAAACAACTCACCACCATGTATGCTAAAAGAGCCAAAAATGACAAAACTCCTGCTATTCTCCCTCTCCAAATAATGTATTTTTCTAATAAAAACAAATATTTTTATTTTCTAATCAAAATAACATATTCACTAGAATGTTGAAGACCCAGAATTATGTTAAAGACAATAATTGTTCATAATTCAACCAGCAAGGGATTCTCAGTATGCTGATACATTTCCTTTCTTTTGTATCTGTTTACATATATATACATGGAAATAAAACCAAGATGAATCAACGTGGTTATACAGCCTACCTTTTTAACCTGCTAGAATCATAAACTGAACATACCTCTCTACACTATACATTCACCAAAATTATTATATTAATGATCCCATAAAAAATCTATACAAATATTTAAAATTCTAAAGTATTTAGGCAATTTTTAAGTTTTGGTATTGTTAATAATGCTGTAATAACCTCTCTTCACTAACATTAAGAATTCTGTGATTTCAGAGAACCTGGGTGGCTTAGTCGGTTAAGCGTCCGACTTTCGCTTAGGTCATGATCTCGCGGTTCATGGGTTCGAGCCCCGCGTCGGGCTCTGAGTTGACTGCCAGCCCAGAGCCTGGAGCCTGTTTTGGAGTCTGTGACTCCCTCTCTCTCTGACCCTCCCCTGCTCACACTGTCTCTCTCTCTCTCTCTCTCCTAGAAATAAATAAAACATTAAAAAAAAAAAGAATTCTGTGATTTCATTCGCAACATCTGATCACTGGCGCTGCCAATCATCACTAGTGTTACCGAATTTCTTTTACTATTAACGAGGACAAATTTTCTTTTTTATAACAGGATTTTCCCTTCTGTAAACCCCGTGTTTATGTAAAACTGCTCACTCTTCTACTAGTATCATATATCTGTAATAAGAGTATGTGTAGTTTGATTTAAGACATTAGACATTTATCATATTTATACTCTTCTTACATTGCTAACTATGAAACTTAAGGTTCTTGTCTTCGCAGCCCAGAGGATCCCAGCCCTTGCACTTCTCTGCTCTCCACCCCTTCCAGATCCCGTGCATATCAGACTTCAGCTGTACACATCTCCCAGGGACATTCCTCACAGAGGAAAATAAATTATTGCTACCCTAGCTGTTAAAATTACCAATATTCTTATTCTGTTTCTTATTTTTTCTCATTTTTGGTTTACATATGAATACACTCATAGGATCCAATGTAAAGCATTAACTCAGTCAAGAAAAAAAAAATCATTTCCCAAGGTCAGAGTCACAGAACTAGGTGAAAGTCTGAGGCTAAAAAAATCCATCACTTTGGCAAGGATTCAGAGAGAGGAACCCTTTTGCACCGCTGGTGGGAATGCAAACTGGTGCAGCCACTCTGACAAACAGTGTGGAGGTTCCTCAAAAAATTAAAAATAGAACTACCCTACGACCCAGCAATTGTACTACTGGGTGTTTATCCAAAGGACACAAAGATGCTGATTCAAAGGGGCACGTGCACCACAATGTTTATAGCAGCGCTATCGAAAATAGCCAAAGTATGGAAAGAGCCCAAACGTCTATCACTACTGAATGGATCAAGAAGATGTGGTGTGTATAAATATATACACAATGGAATATTGCCTGGCGACCAAAAAGAATGAAATCTTGCCATCTGCAGCAACGCAGATCTATCTAGGGTGTATTATGCTAAGTGAAATAAGTCAGACAAAGACAAATATTTGATTTCACTCATATGTGGTATTTAAGAAATAAACCAGATGAACATAGGAAAAGGGAAGCAAAAATGAGATAACAGAGAGGGAGACAAACCATAAGGACTCTTAAATACAGACAACAAACTGAAGGTTGTCGGCAGGGTATTGGGTGGGGGGTGGGCTAAATGGGCGATGGGCATTAAGGAGGACGCTTGCTGGGATGAGCACTGGGTGATATGTGAAAGTGATGAATCACTAAATACTACTCCTGAAACCATTATTACACTCTATGTTAACCAACTTGGATTTAAATAAATAAAATTTTTCTTTTTTTAATTCATCACTATGCTCCTAGAGAATGCAAGGGAAGAATCCTCTGGCTACACTTTTTAAAAAGCTTGCAAATGACTGCATGAGTGCAACATTTTCAGGCATTAGATAGTAGCTTCTAGGTGGATTTTTCCAGCATGAAGGCGATATGCCTCCTTTGCTGATACCCACCCATTCTTCAGGTCCTTCCACTGATGCACAGACAACATTTTACCACCATGCAGCTTCTCTCCAGCCACATGCAAAAACCTCCTCTCTCTCTCTGAGCATTTTCTTCACTATATGACAGCACTCACTAAACTGTAAAGTAATAATTCAAAACCTCAAGAATATAACCCTTATATATCATCCACTTTGTTTTAAAAGGTACTAGACATTTTCTCATGTTTTCTTGAAATTTTTAAAAATGGTAAAACACTCTAAAAAATGGAAGCCTGCTGTCCTATCATTTCAATTATAATTTAAATGATTAGAGTAAGAAGTTTTATCGACATTTCTGATGGATAATTTTGTGTCAACTTGGCTGGGCCCCAGCACCCCAGATACTTGGTCAAACATTACTCTGGATGTTTCTGTGCAGGTGTTTGTCAGATGAGATGAGATTAACAATTCAATCGGTGGACTTCTGAGTAAAGCAGATGACCCTCCATACCGTGGTTGGGTGGGCCTCACCTAATCAACTGATGGTCTGAAGAGAGCCAAGACTAAGGATTCCCTGTCCCTTACCCCCGACCCTAAGGAGGATATATTTATGAGATATATTATATATATAATGACATTTACTGAATTTAAAGTTAAAACAGAAAAACATTTAAAATATTTATATTTATGAGATNAAAACAAATATTTATGAATTCATTTTAAGGTAATAAACACATCCTATGTCAACATAAAAAACATTTTTACTAAAAATAAGTACATTCCAAAACAAAAGAATTAGTGAAAAATATCATTTTTTTATTGTTTTTGGAAATTTCTTTCAATGTCTGCCTTGAGAGCATCACAATTCTCAAATGTACTTCTACATGTAACATAATCTGCAGACATAATGCTGTTTTTGTTGAAACACATAATAAAAAATATCTGGCCTCACAGAGAAATGTAGTCAGAAAAAGATGTGTATTTTAATATCTTTTCAGACAACCATGGATATAATTGATACTGTACCAAAATTCAAACTATACTCGTCTCTTAAAGGATAACTATGATGTGAAATCTGAAACCATATCAATAAGCTTTCTGTATTCTATTAAATTTCCACTGATCTCATCTGAAAAGTGTGAGTAAGCTTTTCGGTAAGATGGTAAGATGGTAAGCTCAGGCAGAGGGATACAAATTGTCCAAACTTCTAACCTTGCTTGAAAGCTTGACATTTCAAAGTGGCAGTAGGGGCTCCTGGGGGGCTCAGTCGGTGAAGCGTCCGACTTCAGTTCAGGTCATGATCTCACGGTTCTTGGGTTCGAGCCCTGCATCGGGCTCTGTGCTGAAAACTAGCTCAGAGCCTGGAGCCTGCTTCAGATTCTATGTCTCCCCCTCTCTCTGACCCTCCTCTGCTCACGCTCTCTCTCTCTCTCTCAGAAATAAATAAAAAACATTAAAAAAAAATTTTAAGTGGCAGCAAATACTACTCCTTGCTTTCTTTGACAGACAGGGTCACCTATTTTCAAGAAAATGTCGACTATGGATCCAAGTCTGAAAACCACAGTTTTTCTGTCATTTTTCCCACTGAAACGGACATCCCATAAAACAAGGGGGGTTCAAACAACCACAAAGTGCTTTCCCAGGACAGAAGCAGGGCATTTCGCGGTGGAACGGAAGGGCCACACACACTTCTCACGTCATCCCACACACCCGCACTCAAGGGTCAAGACCTCGTAAAGCTCATTTTGGCTGCGTCCCCAAGGACAAGTGAAGCTGGCATATTAGTGTTGGAACTGCAGGCGCTGGACGTGAAGAGAAGCACGCAGCACCGCGGGGTCCTGCCGCGACTGCTGTGGAGGCACCGCCGTTCTCCCCCCACAACTCTGACACTGTCTGTGCGAACTCAGCACCGTGGGGAGAAGTCAGTGCCTTCTTCATATTTTTACAGAAACAGTTGTGACCTCGTGGAGTCCCCAACGAGCTCTGTGGACTATGAGAACGCTGCAACTTCCTCGTTAAGGAATTTTCAATAATTTACACTTCTGGTTTTCAGTGTTTGTCTCTGGGACTCTTTCTTTCTGAGAAAATGGTTTTAATATGCCAGATCAATTCGTTCAACAAGGTCAGAAGAACTCCAACTAAACTTTTCAATTCGAACTCCAAAATGTTTCTATTTTTCAAATCCCGTTACGGGAATTCAAAAGTACTGAACCGCCATTACTGCTAACACGAATTTCACTCCCTGGACAGTAAACAGAGGAAAAAGTCAACCTGTGCCGAGCAACTAGCCTATCCTTTTACAGGTAAATGCAATAAATAAAACTGCAAGATGCAAAAAAGTTTCTCTCTGAACCAATATTTCAAGCTCGAAGACAAAGCAAAAACAAAATGAAAACAAAATTTAAAAAGATTCTGGTATACTCACTTTCTGTTTATGCTGCTGCAAAAGGTTGTCCAGATTGTGTCGCCTTTTATAGTTAAAATAGAAGTTTTTACATTGCGCTTCACTTTTAGTTCCCACCATTTTGGCAATGGCTGCCCAGTTACGACCATGTTCTACAAGACCTAGATTTTAAAAACAGACCAAAGATTAACTCAACAGTCACCTGATAAAGCAAACAAGACAAATAATAAAGTCAATCTAACCATGGTATTCACAATCATTAGCACTAAAAGCATGTTTTCAATTACTCATTGATATATTTCAATACTTACTGAAATATTTATTGACTCACAATGCACTGACACCTCTCTTTTGCCACCCACATTTTCAACATGCTCATGAATGGAAGGGCTTAACCTTATCCTTGCTATGCGTCTCTCAGAGAGCTAGGGCCATGTTGGACACAGAGTAACAACTCCAACACTTGTAAACTGAGTGATTAGGTCCTTCTAAATCTTTGGAGACAGTCTATCAATATAAAGTTAATCATATAAGTAACACAATAAAGACATGTATGACTACAATTATAATTATCCTGTCTTCAATCTATTCATAATCAAGAAATACCCTCAAAAAAAAAAAAAAAACAGTTTTGTTTTGTTTTGTTTTGTTTTAAGTCCGTTTTAAGGTTGCCTGGGTGGCTCAGTCAGTTAAAGTGTCCAACTTCAGCTCAGGTCATGGTCTCACAGTTCATGGGCTCGAGCCCCGCGTCAGGCTCTGTGCTGACAGCTCAGAGCCTGGGGCCTGTTTCGGATTCTGTGTCTCCCTTTCTCTCTGCCACTTCCCTGCTCACGCTCGCTTGCTCTGTCTCTCTCTCAAAAATAAACATTAAACAGTTTTTTTAAATAAATAAAAATAAATTAAAAGCCTGTTACAATGCATCACAGAAACTGATGCAATCTGACACTTTTTAGTCAAATTATATCAATACATACACATACCTATCTGCAAGGAATGTGGGTATATAAATGCACGTATACACAGAGAGCTATTCAGACAGGAATACACATTAGATACAGGTGTACCCAGACAGGAATTTCCAGTACAAATTTAACAATTTATAGGAAGACATCGGTTTTTCAAGTAGCTTCCTTGCTAATGACAACTGAAAGATCACTTCCAAATCCTGCCTGATACATGAACAGAGCTGAAGGGAGGCTAAACAGTCACGTGGAGGCACATCTACCTGAAAAACATGACTCTGTGATGGAGCTAACATCTATTTATTCCACTAGGACATTCTTTTTTTACTTAAAAATTTTTTTAATGTTTTATGTATTTTTGAGAGAGTACGAGCAGGGGAGGGGCAGAGAGAAAGAGGGAGACACAGAATCCGAAGGAGGCTCCGGGCTCTGAGCTGTCAGCACAGAGCCTGACTCCGGGCTTCAATTCGTGAACCACAACATCATGACCTGAGCCCAAGTCAGGTGCTTAACCGACTGAGCCACCCAGGCACCCCTCCACTATGACACTCTGATGGTCGGATGAGAATAAATGTGAATCTTCTAAATGTGAATCTTTTACACGTAATCATAACAAATCACAAATTTGCTAAGCATAGCAAATAAAGTTCAAATAAAAATATTTTGAACAAAGAAAACTTTAAACTGCTATATTTTTGGTAAAGGTGGTTTATAGGATTCTTAAATGTATCATTACCTATTACATAGAAAATAAATCTGAAATGTGTCAGTAAAAGGTCAACCCATTTACAGTAATTTCTCTTTGAAACTTTAAGGTAAATACTTAATCTCCAAAACGTTGGCTAATCTTTCTACAAAGTATTTTATTTGAAACAAACTATTTTTATTTATAAACCAATTATGTATCCTATGAGAAACTTACTTCATTTTAAAACTATATTAATAAGCAACAACAGAAAAATACAAGATTCATAATGTTACAGAGTTAAGCAAGATCAGGGCCACACAACGATGAGTGGCAGAGACAAAATTCAAATCTTCGTCTGGCTCGAGTTCATGCCTTCTCCTTTGCAATTTCTTACTAGTTTATAACCAAATGCCTTACCAAATACAAACTGAAAAAATATGTACCACACTGCTAAATCCAACTTAACAGAAAATATAGACTCTATATTAAAATACCCCCCAAAACAACTTTAATAGCATTTAATCACAACTATTCTGGAAAATGAAAATAGCCCACTAGCTCTCTAATGAAATAACACTCAAAATAAAACTGTACAGGGGCACCTGGGGGCCTCAGTCGGTTAAGCATCTGACCTTGGCTTAGGTTATGATCTCATGGTTCGTGGATTTGAGCCCCGTGTTGGGCTCTGTGCTGACAGCTCAGAGCCTGGAGCCTGCTTCAAACATAAATATTTAAAAAAAAAAAATTTTTTTTTTAAATAAATAAAACAACTGTTTAGAGAATCTTCAGTCCCTCCAAAGTGGACGTCTTAGGCAAGGCACAATGAGGTACATTGAGAGGTTACCAGACCATCCTGAAGGACTCTTGAATCTACTTCTGAATTGTTTACCGCTGTAGAACTTTCTTCTTTTTGCAATTAAAAAAAAAAAAAAAACTGGGTTTCTCTGACTTATTATTAATAACCCTAACAAACCAAACAAAACAAAAACCCTGAAGAATCTAAAGTACTATCATTTACCTTTTTTAGCAACTTCCATTTCTTCTTCTGTCCACCGAGAGGTTTCTACAGGTTCTGTGGAAACTGAAATAAAGATAGAGAACTGAATAAGGCAGAGAGATACTAAGATCAATCCTTCATTCACCGATTAAATGGCACCAAGCTATTTATCTGACATAAAGCCTATTTGAAGCATAAGGTGAAGTCAACTATGGAAACAAGATGGTGGCAACCTCTCCCCCATCAACTAAAGGGGAATGAATATTCAAAACCTCTCAGTGTTAGGGTCTTTCGCAATGTTCTTTGACGCTCCATCCATGTCTTCATGTTTGAACATCATTAGTTTATTTTCTAAGAAGTCCCATCTCACCCAGTGCCTGCATACGTATCAGAGCTTAGTCCCTCCTCTCCTGAGGTGTCAAAGAAGAAATAACACTCCCCTTCCTGTCCAGTTCTCCCCTCTTCTCTGAACCCCTATCTCCTCCTCACTCCCAGAGGCCCTTCTGTCCATCCTCAGTGCCTGATGGCTAGGAAACACAGATTGATCAGGAAGTGAACACTTTCTCTTTTACTTTAGAAAGGAAATAAAGACTCTCATGCGTGAAATGAGCTCTTGGTATATTCCCCCTCTTAATACAATAGTACTATCATCCACCCAGTCACTCAAATTATTACCCGTCTCCTTAGACCAATTTTTTAAACTTTCCTCCCATTTACTACTCACAGCCATGGATGTATGTCAATTCTAATCTGAATCCACGCTCCCCTTGCCTGGGCCAGTGCAATATGTGTAATGACGCCCTTCTAGTTGGTCCCTGGGCCTCTCTCTAGGCCTTACTCTCTCCAACCTGACCTCCACAATGGTCACCAGTTCGCTTTCTAAAATACCAATCTAATTATAGCATGCCTCTATTTAAACACCTCTGTAAGCTCCCACTTTGTAAGCAAAGCAGGATGTAATTTAAACAAGGTCCATCCTGACCTGCCCCATGTTCTTGTCTAGGTATTTCCTGCCCATCTGTCTTACCATCCCCAGAGCCCAGTTTCTTTCCTGCCTCACATCATGGTAAAATTGGTACCACTGAACCACTGATGGTACACATCATTAACAGAATCCCTTTATAAATTAATGAGACAATACTCAGTAAAAAAGAGAAAAATGCTTGGACCCTTAGACCCAGTATTCCTTGTCTATAAAAAATAATTAAACAGGAAAAAAAAATGTTATGTGAATCAAGATTTGTTTTTCCTTGAAGTCTTATCTATAGGAGTTTAAAGGTGGTGGCTGGGGTGGGGTAGGTGGTAGCCTAATCATTCAACAACAGGGAATGGTTCAAGAAACTGTGACTCCGGGACCACAATGCCAACATTTCACAGCCATCAAAAAGTAAAAAATGAAGATCGCTTAGAAACTAGAAAGTATTTAGAATATACGCTAAGTTAAAACATCAGAAAAGGTGACAGGCAGACTAAGGTTACAACTAAGTCCAAAGAAAAATCACTGTATTAAGATAGCAAGATGGGGTGGGGGTGGGGGGATCTTTTCCAAAAGACACTGATATTAAAGTTTAAGAAATTTACAGGCCATGAAGAAATAAAACTTTCACTATTTGCAGATGACACGATAATGTAAACAGAAAACCCAAAAGACTGCTAGAACTGACAAATTCGGTAAAGTCTCAGGATACAAAGTCAATGTACAGAAATCTCTTGCATTTCTATACATCAATACTGGAATAGCAGAAAGAGGAAGTAAGAAAACAATCCCATTTACAACTACACCAAAAATAAGATGATACCTAAGAATAAATTTAGCCAAAGAGGTCAAAAACCTGTAACACACTGATAAAAGAAATTCAAGAAAAAACAAAGAAATGGAAACACATCCCATGCTCATGGATTGGAAGAACATATATTGTTAAAAGTCTACACTACCCAAAGCAATATACCCATTCAATGCAATCCCTATCAAAATACACGAAATTCACAGAGCTAGAGCAAACAATCCTAATATCTGTATGGAACCAAAAAAGACCCTAAATAGCCGAAGCAGTCTTGCAAAAGAAAAGCAAAGCTGGAGGCATTACAATTTCAGACTCCAAGTTATATTACAAAGCTCTAGCAATCAAAACAGGATGGTACTGGCACAAAAACAGACACATAGATCAACAGAACAGAAAACCCCAAAATAGACCCACAAATATATGGTCAACTCATCTTTGACAAAGCAGGAAAAAAAAAACCAAAGGGGAGAAAGACAGTCTCTTCAACCAATGGTGTTGGGAACACTGAACAGCAACATGAAAAAGACAAACTGGACCACTCTCTTATACCATATACAAAAATCCATTCAAAATGGATTAAAGACCTAAATGTAAGACCTGAAACCATAAAAATCCTAGAAAAGAGCACATCATTTATCTGATGAGATGCAGCAACTTTTTTCTAGAGAGATCCCCTGAGGCAAGGGAAACAAAAGCAAAAATAATTAGGACTACATCAAAATAAAAAGCTTGTGCATAATGAAGGAAACAGTCAACAAAACTAAATGGTAGCCTAAGGGAATGGGAGAAGATATATCTGCAAATGACACAGCTGATAAAGGATTAGTATCCAAAATCTATTAAGAACTTTTAAAACTCAACATCCAAAAAACAAATAATCTGATTTAAAAATGGGCAGAAGACATGAACAGACATTTCTCCAAAGACATCCAGACGGTCAACAGACACATGAAAAGATGCTCAACATCACTCACCATTCAGGGAAATGCAAAGACAACTACAATGAGATAACTTCACACCTGTCAGAGTGGCTAAAATCAAAAACACAAAACACAAGTGCTGACGAGGATGTGAAGAAAAGGGAACCCTCGTGCACTGTTGGTGGGAATGTAAGCTGGTGCAGCCTCTGTGGAAAACAGTGTGGAGGTTCCTCAAAAAGTTAAAAATAGAACTACCCCACAACCCAGCAATTCCACTACTGGGTATTTACCCAAAGAATACGAAAACACTAATTTGAAGGTATACACGCACCCCTACGTTTATAGCAGCATTACTTATGGTAGCCAAGATACAGAAGCAGCCCAAGTGTCCATCCATTGATGAACGGATAAAAATGATAAAGACGTGGTATACCATCTTTATCCGTTCATCAATCGAATATTATTCAATGATATATACACAAGAGAATATTATTCAGCCATAAAAAAGAATGAAATCTTGCCATTTGCAAGAACATGAATGGAGCAAGAGTATAATGCTAAGTGAAATAACCAGTCAGAGAAAGACAAATACCATACAATTTCACTCATCTGTGGAATTTAAGAAACAAAGCAAACTAGCAAAAGAAAAAAAAAAAAAAAAGAGGCAAACCAAGAAACAGACTCTTAGCCATAGAGAACAAACTGAAGGTCCCAGAGGAGAGGTGGGTGGGAGAAGGTGAAATACGTGATGGAGTGAAGGAGGGCCCTTTGTCATGGTGAATACCTGGTGATTAAAATAAAAACTTAAGGAAAGGCCAGAATTTCAGAGTATTTCTAGATCCTGGATATCAGAGGTCCCTCCTGCCCTACACGAGCACTGGAACAGAATCCCAAACAAAATCATGGCCTGTTCACTCCATCTCGTCCACTCACTGGGTTCTGGTGGCGGTGGCAGAGGCGGTGGGGGCTCCTCGGTGGCCGCGGCGGCTGCAGCGCTGGCAGCCGCGGCTTCGTTCGTCATGGACCTGGTGATCCGGCCCTTTCTGCGGCCCTGACTGTTGGCGGTCTTGCGTCCCCGGGGTGTGGCCTGCTCCCTCTCCTCCGTTTCCTCTGTTGCACCTTCTGTCTTGTCCTTTTCCTTGGTATTTTCTCTGGAAGCAAAAGCAAATGAGAATTTTGTGTGACTCAGAAGGATAGAGACACCTAAGGAGGTTGCAGCTTCGAATTTCTTTAATACAATTTAAATGAAATTACCCAATCTCTCAGTTAACTGAAAACAAAATTTATGAAAAATGTTGCCATAACCCAATTTTGAAGAGTTTTGACTCTTGACTCGCTCAAATTAAGATATTTAACAAAGGTCTGTTTTATTCATTAATGGACTTACAATTTAACCGCATTTCAAATCCCCTCTAACATAGAGCGCTCGGAGGAAGTAACGAATGGCCGCAGAACAGCCCCCAGAAAAGCTGCAATGCAGAGGCGGTGGGTTCGCCAAGGGGCCGGGGTCCTGGACTTCTTGCCTTTACTCCAAGTTGTGTCCTCTGTGCAATGGAGAGGCTGACACAGATGCCCTTTGTGTAGTAATGATGAGGAACCACAAGGCAAGCTGAGGGCCAAGCACAAGCTAGAACCCCCACCCCCGCCCCACCCTCNAATATTCCTCAGGAGCTCCTGGCTGCCCCAAAACAGGAAAAGGACAAAAAACAAAACTCTTAAACTGTTAAGTCTCCACCAGTTTACAAGAAAAGGCAGTCCCATCAATAGCCTAAAGTCCAAGAACTCCCTATGGTTTTAATGTTAATGCTTTGCTAGAGGGAAAAACAACCTTAGCTTGACAATAGAAGGCATCCAATAATCTGTGAGTCTTTAGCATACGAAAATCCCTTTAGNCTTCAAGAATTCTTGGCTGTCAGTTCCGAACCCCCCCAACATCATCCCAAAACCCTATCGGTAATAATCTACAATAAATACGGTTTCATTAAACCAAGCTCAGTATTCTCAACCATCTGCAATGCTTGTTATATGCAAACAGGGCAGCACTGCCCAGTGGTTGGGAGAATGGTCTGGAGCCAGGCTGCCTGGGTTGGTACCAGAGCTGTGTGATTTTCTAGCCATGCGATGACCCTGAAAAGCTACCTCACCTCCATGGGCCTCAGTTTTTCTCATCTATAAGTGAGGATAATAACAGTATGTTCCACAGAGCTATTTCAAGGATCAAAGGAGTCAATTTATATAAAAAGCTCAGAATAGTGCCTGGAACAGAGTAAACATTATATGTGGTTGCTATTACTAAGGCCAAACCTCCCTCCAGCATTTGGAAAAACTAAGCAACCAATCAACCAATCAATCATACTGCATGTAGTGCTGGAGGACTATTCTCTGTACTACTGTCTCCCAGGGTTGTTAGATTTAAAAACAAAGTCCTTAAAGGACATTTTTGCAAATGAATGGATAGGTGCCAATACACAAAGACTCAGCTGCACATGTTTACTAGAAGGTGTTGATTTATTTCAAATTTTATCTACTTCAAGCAAAGATCTGTTGTAGCTGGTTACTGGTTTCCCCCCAAAATAAAACAACTCTTCAAGAATTTTTCCCCTTTGGCCCTTGAAGTTCCCAGGTAGCCCTCTCTCTTCACTTCTTTATTCCCTTACCAATCTGTTACTACAGCCTCCTCTTAATGTTATTTTGTCAAAAATCACCAAGGGGTGGGGGGGTAGTGGAGGGAAGAGTCACCAAAGACTTACAAACTGCAAATCCAATGACTTTTCTCAATTCTTGTCACATTAATCATCCTGCTGCAACCAATCCTATGGGCAATTCTCTCTAAATCCTTCTCAGCTGAGCTCTTAGGACTTCATGCTTTCCTCACATCCCTGCTGCTGCTACCCTGGCTCTCCTTCTGGGGACCGCCTCTTGCCTGTCCTCCTCTCGACTTCCCAAGGCTCGCCCCGGCCTTAAATCTCTGTGTGGTTACCCCATTCACATCCGTTCCACTGGGACAACCCCCAGTCTGCATCTTTAGACTCACACCTCATATCTCCTAAAGCTCCTAAGATCTAGACTTGTCTTCCCAAGTACCTGCTGGAATCGCCCATCAATACACCGGATTCCTCAGCAATACAAGCTGGACACGTCCAAAAACATGCCCGTCACCACTCTGCTTCTTGCTCCACCCCAGGCTCTCATCACTCGTCGCTAACAGTACAACCATGATCATATTCATCCACGTTTACAGATGTGACATCATCCTTAGCTCTCCCCTGTTTCTTTACTTCCTATATGTGATCTCATGCCCAGGTTTGGCTATTACATCCGGGTAACAGTTCTCGCGTTCATTCCACCATCTCGATTTCTACTACCACTTTCCTGATCAGTGCCTCGGTACCCCAAACCACTCTTCCCTGACTTACATCTCCAATCCATTCATTCTATGCTGCCCGTGGGTCAATATTCTAGCAGAACAGCTCTGGCAAGAAACCATTCCATCCACTTAAACCGCTACCTACTCCCAACAACTCACAGCACAGCCTCCTGAACAATGTCAATTTTAGCTTCATTAAGGCTGCACATAATGTAACCCCAATCCACCTTCCACTTTTCCTCTGAAGCCACCCTATGTTCCAGTCTAATGAAACCATGATCTGCCATTTCTCAACGCAGCACATCAATTCTTGCTGTTCCCTCTGTTCTTTCCACACGAACCCACTAGCTCCTGCATAAAGTCCTCTAAACTATCTAGACGGAAGTAACCCTGAACCTCCTCTCAATCTCCCAACACCCTTTCCTGGTTCTGCTTATTTCTTCAACAATACTTGCACCTTTCCTGGTTTTCCCCTACTAGATCATAAGCCACCTGGCAGTACACACCTTATGTATGTCTGCATCCTCTGTGAGAGCTAGCTCACATCGCTAATGAATGAATGTTTGCTAATAGAGCTTTTAAGAAAAAAGTAAAAACCAAGATGTGGCAGTTCCGTATGAGCAGAACCACGGACCTCGTGGGAGTGTAAATGTTTTATCTTCACAACAAAAAAACCCCAAAATTGTTTTTAATAGTTGTCTTCCTGAAGTGCCAAAATCAGAATGGCAATGGCATGGGTATCCACCTCTGTTAACAGCCATACCAAGTGATGTAGGCTGTAGCTGTCACAAAACCAGATAAACCCTCAGTATTTCCAAGAGGGTCACAGAGGTAATAAACAGATATTAAAAGGAACTAAGCTACTACACGAAAACTACTGCCACGTGCCAACAACCTGCGTGGATCTCAAAGTCATTCCACTATGGAAGAGAAGCCACACACACAAGACCACATACTGCAGAACTCCATTTATATAAAATTCTAGAAAAGGCAAACAGATTAGTAGTTGCCAGAGGCTGGGAATGGGGCGGGGGCCCCCTAGTGCAAAGGAGCCTGTGGGAATTTTCGGGAGTGATGGGAATGTTCTACATCACAGGTGTGGCCAGTTACACCAGTGCACCCTTGTGTCAACGTACATCCACATATACACTTAAAATTGGTGAATTTTATTCTGTGTAAATAATGCCTCAATCAAGCTGATCCTTGGTGGAAAAACAGCCAACTGAGCTCTAAGCACCCCCCGCCCCCCGCAATATGTACTCAAAGGCATCAATAGTAGCCATCCGAGTGGCAGGCTCACAGGTTAATTTTCTTAACCTTTTCCTAACTTTCTATAATGAACAAGAATTACTTTTGTAACCAGGAAAACAGCAACAGAACCACTAACAAGCCAGGAGTCTACTCTATATGATAAATAAGACCAATAAAGCTGGAATGTAAGATATTATAGAGAAGAAAACCATTTACCAGCATTTTTACGTTAATGTAAACTATCAAAGGTACACCAAAAAGATCCAACGCAAGGATTAAATTACGTTCAACAGATCTCAGTGACGAGTGTATATTATTGTACGTAGTTCATCCCTTCTGAAAAGTAACATCTCATGTCTGGCAAGTTAAGTCCATTAAGCCAAAAGTTCTATTTACCAGAATATCCCATTCCTTAATTATGTCAAATAATAACCACTGCAGGGTCAAAGCACATATCTCATTCATTATCTAAAATTTTATACCTCTGATGGACTTCATAGGTTCATTATTTAGAAATAAGAATAATATCTAATCATTTAACTCACTTAGAGTCCTCCTTGTCATCTTTCTCCTCTTCGTCTTTCTTTTCCTCTTCTTTTTTTTCTGTTTTTTCTGCTTTATCTTCTTCTTTTTCTTCTACTTTTTCTTCTTGTGAGGGTCGGGCAATTTGCTGCTGGAATGAACCACCATTTGTCAGATTCTAAGGTAAAAGAAACAGCTCCTCAAACTGTGATGGCAAATTACAATAAATACCTTTGCAAAAAAATTTAATAGACAATTACCTTATTAGTCACTTACATTATAATTAGAGATAGTGTATTAAGAATCAGCCTAAGGCTCTTTAATATATTCCACATTTACTGCTTAAAAGCGTGTGCACACATATACATACACACACACACACACACACTCCCATCAGAGAGGTCAAAGTGTTAAGATTCCACTTAGAAACCTGAAATCTGAGTTTGGTTCTCTCTTCTGTAACTCCCACATCTCATCTGTCACTCAAGCATCTCATTTCTACCTTACAATCTGATAACCTGTAATTTGCCAACCCATTCCCTTCCTATTAGATACCTCTAATACCTTGTATCAGGTGTGCTTCCAACTTTTTCATCACTATGGACGATACTCTAAGAAACATCTTTATGCTTTTATTCTTCTGTGCAAACATTCACTTAATGGATTGTAGATGGCTATGGTCATCATCAAGACTAAAGTAATCTGAGGGGCGCCTGGGTGGCTCAGTCAGTTAAGCATTCGACTTGGGCTCAGGTCATGATCTCACAGTTCGTGGGTTCGAGCCCCGCGTCGGGCTCTGTGCTGACTGCCAGCTCAGAGCCTGGAGCCTGCTTCAGATTTTGTGTCTCCCTCTCTCTCTGACCCTCCCCTGCTCACGCTGTCTCTCTCTCTCAGAAATAAATAAAACATTAAAAAAAATTTTTTTAAAGACTAAAGTAATTTGAAAACACACTAAGGACATAGTAAAGTGAAAAGAAACAAAACACGCAAATATCTGTAAACTGTAATTATCAGTCTGTAATTATACATATGTATATGAACAAAGACTAGGAGAGAATGAGATTATGTATCCTATTATCTTTGCTAAAACTGTGACTCCAAAAGAAACGGTGAAATTAATTTTGTGTATCATTCTTACTTAATGCAGAAACCAAGGCCGTCTACTGCAGGGGGACTGAACTACCACAGGGCGTTACCGCGCGCAGCCCGCCTCGGGGGTGCCACTTGCAAGCCTCCGCCCTTTCCTACTCTGCTTCCTGCTCTGCACTCGCCTGGACGCGGCCAGCATGTCATGTCTTTGCCTGGAACACCCTTTCCACCCCTCCTTGCCCAGTAAACTCCTGCACAGCCTCGGAAGTTCAGTTCAAAATGCTCCATCTCCTGTGAGGCTTCTCTTGATTTCCACAAGCTCTCCGGCCCGGCTCCCTACCTTCCCCCCTGCAGGGTTCGCAGCTGCTCACAGCGCGCTTACGGCAGGGCGTCCCGTAGCTGGCAGTCAGGGTCCATCTGTCTCACTGTGTCACAATCTCATCAAGAACAAGGACCCCATCTGCATCATCTAAGTATCCCCAGTTCCTAGGAGGTGTCTAGAAGCATCTGCACGTGCTGGATACAGCAAAAATCAAGTTCCCTCATCCTGGTTATTTGCAAAGCGTTTGCCCTCCCACCTCAATCTTTTGTTCTGACTGAGGCCAAAGTCAATTTTCCTCTTAAGAACTGCCTGTCCTGTTGCCTGGTCCTGTCACCAGACAACGTGAGGTACTCACTAATGTGAGGTAAAGTCTTCCTGAACTCTTAATAGCATCTCCAGGTCCTTTACCTACTCAGCAAAGCTGGCTTTTTCCCTAAGATAACGAAGACCATCCTGGCCCCTCCAGAAGAGGCCCCATGCCCTCTTCGGATCCACGGCAGGAAGAAGAATCTGTATCCTTCTTGCTCCCAAATGCCACTTCCAGAACACTGCTGACCTGTAGTATTTCAAAAATCACTTCCTTTTTCAAATTTCAGAAATCTACCTATAATGCCTTTTATCTCTTTTGGTGTTACAGACTGACTTCTCGTATATTCCTAAGGACAGAGAAATGACTTTATTACATGGCTCATGCCTTTTCTAGCAACATAATATCCTACAACTGAAATAGTTTCGGGGTGCCTCGGTGACTCACTCAGTTAGGTGTCTGACTCTTGGTTTTGGCTCAGGTCATGATCTCACAGTTTTTTAGGTTCGAGCCCCGCACTGGGCTCTGTGCTGATAGCGCAGATCCTGCTTGGGATTCTCTCTCTCCCTCTCTCTCTCTCTGCCCCTCCCCTGCTCATGCTGTCTCTCTCTCACAAATAAATAAAATTTAAAATAAAAATACTTTCAGGTCACACCCATTAAACTCCCCAATGGTGAAGTCACAATTGCCATCATCAGTGGGCTTTCCCTTCAAGATCCTGAAACGAGAAAATCTCTGTAACAACCACCTGTGCCCCACCCACCCCGCTTTTCCATTGCTTTGATTCTGCTATTTGTCCTCATCGTGACCTTTGATCCCTTTGTTTTATGAAATGTCACAGTCCATCAGGAAGAACTGTATCTACTTTTCCATTATGACCCCTCACTAAATCATTTCAATACCACGGCTCCCTCCCTTGCTTTACCTGACTTTCCCGATTTCTCACCCTGGCAAGTGCCAATTTTCTTTTCTTCTGAGTGTTTATTATTACTACAAAATACTACGAAATCAGGAAGGTTTTCATACGTACACTCTCCAACCATGCAAGGTCTGCTTTACCGTTGGCGATGTTTTATTCACCTTTGGTAAGGTAGACTGACTCCCGAGCATTCCACAGTGGTGTCAAGACTGGTTTCAAATGCTAATAACCTCAAGCCACAAACTTGCCACAGATACAGCATTCTGAACAAACAAGATGGCAAGCCAGCAATAAACCTGGCTCTTTGCAAGTGGGCTGCATAACCCAGAAAATGGTTTATGGCCCTAAGAAATGACAGGGAACTATCAACTCAGCAGAAGATGAGTAAAGAGGTTCACTCTTCTTTTAGACTTGATGAACACATAACCTATTTCCCTAATACTTTTCTATTTCTAATGCCAACCAGTGTTTTGAAGAAAGCAAACAATCCCACCATTCCCTGCTGTCTGGAATCCAGCCAACAGCTGACTTTGTTCCCCCTTCCCTGGGGCCAGAGACTGAGAGGCAAGGTAGCACCTGCTTCACCCAGTCAATGGGAAGACGAGGGCAGGGTCTCTTGTGAAGCACAACCCCCAATTCTGCAGAAGGCGTGGACCTGACCCGAAGACGTTGATGGAGTCGCTAACAGTGTGTGGACGTGTGTGACACATCCAGAGACCCTCCGTCGAGGCAAAACCCACAGAACTGGGCAGGAGTGGGTGGAGAGGGAGAGCCAGCGAGGCTACAGCGTACGGTGAGCATCCACCTCCGCGTGACACGCATCGAGGCCCACTGTAATGACCGCCGATCGCAGTAAAGAAAGTGAGGAATAACCACTGATTTTAACAAGAAGTGATTGGAACTGCTTTTGTCGCAGGCAAATCTGCAAAGAGACGTGTCAGTCCCCATGGTCTGGGAAGGAGGTTACAGGCTACAACCCTCAAAACCTTCAGCAGGTTGGCTGGAGTAGAGGTCCACCGTTTCAAAGGGAAATTCAGCAAAAGGTCCCCAAATAGAGGCATTCCCAGTAGCTTCCTGTCCGGTTTCTCTCTCCTGAAGCCCAACGCTTCATAGACAATAAAAAGAGGTTTCATTCTGTTAGGGAGGATCTCATGACATGAAGCATTTGTGCTGAACGGCAAACTATGCACTACAAATGTAAGAGCACATTACAAAACAAAATGAAAGTGCAAATGAAAAACAGGAAGGTTTTATGTATTTCATAATGATGATTAAGTGAAGAACAAGGTCAATTTCAACAGGGTCCTTTATAGCAAGGTCAAAAGGCAGTTTATGCTGAGATGTGACTCTACCATATCTAACTGAATAGCGAACACTTACGTGTACCCTATGTGTATCTGTTAACCTGCTCAAGTCTTTAGAAAACAGATTAGCGAATTCCCACTCAGCAGATGATAGGAGGTGCAAGAAATGAAATGACATTTAAAAGAATAAGCTTATAGGCAGCTAGAAACATACAGGATACAAAAAGAATGAAGTCCTACTGTAACCACTGAGTTTTTTGAGTAGTTCAGGCAGTAAACAGAAAATATCTTATCAGGGGCGCCTGGGTGGCTTAGTCGGTTAAGCGTCCGACTTTTGCTTAGGTCATGATCTCGCGGTTCGTGGGTTCGAGCCCCGTGTCGGGCTCTGTGCTGACTGCCAGCTCAGAGCCTGGAGCCTATTTCAGTCTGTGACTCCCTCTCTCTCTGACCCTCCCCTGCTCACGCTGTCTCTCTCTCTCTCTCCTAGAAATAAATAAAAATATTAAAAAAAAAAAAAGTATCTTATCAGAATATATTTAAAAACAAATGCCTTTAAACCAACTGAATTTGAGACTACTTTCCTGAAGAATAAAAGCTGTCGACCACCAGAAACGCCCGCTGTGAAGGCTACAAAGGTGCCAGTCGCTACCACTTACTGGGCACTCCCTCTGTGCCTGACACACTGCGCTCGAGGGATTTCACACACATAACATACCCAGTTCTCACGTTAACCCTGCAAGGGAAATAGTACTGTTCCCTCTCTCGCCGATGTGGAACCAAGGGTTAGCAAGTGAAAGGCCATGTCTAAGGTCACACAGATACAGAGGTCACACAGAGGCAGAGCTCTTTGGGTCTAAAGCTCTTTCCATTATGCCCAACTTTTAATTTAAAAAAATTTTTTTTATACTCCACTTTTTAAACCTAAAACGGTCTAACTATGGTCTATCTAACAATTTAGCCAGAAACTCCCCCAACTTCCAAAGTTACTACATTTACATAAGTGTATGCTTGCTCAATGCCTTTGGGGGAAAAAAAAACAAAACATGCTGACATATTTAAAGAGGAAGATGTTGTCAGAAGGAAGGAAGGGTACAAATTCTTGTGAAAGGTAATAAAGTATTTGGAAATGAAGAATGCAGTTTCCAAACAATGACTTGCTTTACTGTAGGCCACTGGCAGTTACCGTGGTAATTCTAGCTGCAAAGTGACAGACCTATTAGATGGAGTTTATGCTGGAAAGTAAGAAGAAATTCTTAGTTCTAACAAAAATGTTACACATAGAATCAAATTACTACTTGGCATGCTATTTATAAATCTAGACCCCAAATAGTAACACTCGATGAGTGGCTTTTGGCTTCTAATCTTTGATATGTATTCACTGCTTCAGCTAAAATTTATGAAGAACCACACTCGCTCCTGTAACGAGATGCTAGGAAGCTGAACGGCGAACCGGTGTAGGCAGGAGCTAATGGAATTGTGAGTTAAGACTTTTGCCAGTAATAATCTGTGAACACAAGTCTAACAAAAATACAATCATCTGTCTTATTTCCCTATGATTCTAAGATTAACCTCATTTTCAGAATAAACAATATGCAAGGTTCTGTACAGTGAGAGCAGGTTAAAAATCAAACCCTGCAAACGTGGAATCTCTCAGTCAATAATACTTCCTTTGGGTAAGAAGTTTGGGGAGGGGGGAGGGGGGAGGGGGAGATGG
>NW_027533258.1:2986295-3016086 GCF_008692635.1 Crocuta crocuta
ATAAACTGAAAGGATCAGGCATAAACCAAGAGAACTCTACAGCCTTGAAATAAATTTGCACTAAGCGCTCTGGGATTACCTGCGGTAATTCCTACTGATTCAAACTTGATTGGATAATAGAGCAGGAAAGTGATTTTCAAATTAGTTGGATCTCTGTTATCTACCAAAGTAAAATCAAGACACAGCAATTTAAAACTTCTTGTAACAAGATTCTTTTTTTTTAAAAAGAAGTCTTTCTCAACTTTTTTCTATACAGCAAATTATACATTCCCAACCCAGATCTGTTTCGTAAATTCCAGACTTCTATGTCTAACTGCCCACCTTACACCACCACTTGGACATCTAATACGTATCTGAAATTCGGCATGTCCCAATTCTTACCCCCATATCTGCCACTCCTTCAGTGATGCCTACGCAGTAAATGGCAACCCCACAAGCCAAATCTTGGGTTACCTTTGGTAACTGTCCTCGAATCCCCCACAATCAATCCATCGGCAAAACGTGGATTTTACCTCACCTTCAAAAATACATCCAGAGGGGCACCTGGGTGGCTCAGTCGGTTAAGTCCAACTTTGCCTCAGGTTATGAACTCGCAGTTCGTGGGTTCAAGCCCCACGTCAGGCTCTGTGCTGACAGCTCAGAGCCTGGAGCCTGCTTCAGATTCGGTGTCTCCCTCTCTGTTTCTTCCCTGCTTGTATTCTGTCTTTCGTGCTCTCAAAAATAAACATTAAAAAAAAAAATACATCCAGAAACGGACTGGTTCTCCCTACCTCCCTCACTACAGTCTAGTCCACGCCACTGGCAGGATTAACAGAACCTACTGGCTGGTCTCCTTGCTTCTGCCCCAGCCTCCCTCACAATCTAGTCGCAGCCAGAATGATCCAGCCGCTACTAAAATCTGATTCTACTCGTCTACTCAAAAGTCCAATGGCTCTTCCTGTCTCTGGCATCAGCTCTAATGTCATTAATTTCTACGAACACGAGCCCTTAAACTAACACCACCTAATTCTGGAAAACCTGTGCATCTATTCTGACACAAATGGAATGAAGTACACAAGCAATAAAGAAACAGAGAGAAGATTCTTCTGGTCTGAGATGGTGCTATGTTTCCATCATTCAATACTCTCCTTTCCCAAATTCCCAGCGAAACAACCAGAAAAAATATAAAACTAGAGAATAATCTTCAAGGTAATAAGGCAAAAGCTAACGTGGACAGGAACAGGCTGACGGAAACCTCAAACTGAGCCTACCTGGGGTCAAGGTGAGGGCACAAATGGACAATTAATTTCAGTTCCTTAAATGCATTCTGGGACGTGTTAGAAGTGTGAGCACACAGAACAGGGATGTGCAGAGGAAACGCCAACACGGCTGGAACTGAACAAGCATTAAGTGTGCCACAGAGAGCAGCGACACGGTGTCCCAGGTCACTTTAGGACGGAAAATGAAGGCTTCAGGGTAACAGACAACCTCTGTCACACAGAATTTCCTGCTAGAGCTTTCTCCTCTATCAACACAAGCAACAGACTGCTAATCCTACAAAGGTAAGATACAATAAATATCAAATTGTCCCCTTACATTCTCTGGGATTGAAAAATTGAAACAATTTATAAATATGAAATATGTAACTTCTGACAATTCAAGTTACAAGTAACGGGTGGTAAGAAGGAACAAAGCTGTTGTTAAAAATTTGCAGCTGAGGGGCGCCTGGCTGGCTCAGTCAGCTAAGCATGTGACTCTGGCTCAGGTCATGATCTCAGTTTGTGAGTTGGAGCCCCGCAGGCTCTGAGATTCTGTGTCTCTCTTGTCAATACTCTGTAGCTGAAACTTGTTCAAAATGCAGCTGGGCTCTAGCATCTCTAGCTAATTTGTTTGATTCCACTTTGTCCGTGGGAAGCCCCGGCGCCTTTTAGCAGAACAGCACTGCCCGCCTCACTGCCAACATTCAGTTTGCTCCCGTCGGGCAGCGACTCGTGGTGGAGCCCACGTCCCTGTCTGTGTCCACAGGGCTGGCCGCGTCGGCGAACAAGGCTCCTCTTTCCTCCCTTTCCACCCTCCTCACCCATTTCTCTGTTCCCCTTCGTTAGCAAATCTTACGGGGGCGGGGGGGGGGGGGGGGAAGAGCTGCCCCTCTGCCACTGCTCCCCTTCCGCTCACGCCCACCTTGCTTGCGGCCCCCTCACCACCCCTGGCTGCGCGCTGAGGGCCCTCAGCTCCCTCCACCTACGCGGCACTGCACGCGGTCGGGTCGGTAACCACCCCCTCTACCTTCAGTGACCAAGAAATACTGCTCCGAAAGACATGCCATCGCATCCTGCCCCGTGAGGAAGGGGAACTCTGGAGGCAACAACGGCCCGGCAAACACAGCAGGTCCCGGCTACGGGTCACGAGACCCGGGTCAAACGACCTGTATCCGGAGAGCGGGGCGGCTAAGGAAGCCAGGGCGGCCGTGCGGGGAGCCGGGACACGCTCAGGACGCTAGTCGGCCGTCAGCGGCTGCCGGGGGAGAGGAGTCTGGGTGCGGGGAGCACGGGCGACAGCACTGTCCCAGCAGCCGCGCTGGCAACACACAGGCGCGCCGTGACGGCGGCCCATCTCTTATTCTGGAGAAAATAGTTTTTGAAGGAGTGAACTGCAACTGTGAAAGCGTACACTGCACTGTATGAAAAACGATCTTTTAAGATAAGTGCTTTTTAAGATAAAGTGTCCAAACTCCAGAAAGGAAGTTAACCTGAAGTTAGTCAGGTCCCCCGGATTGCAGTAAACTATCTTCTACGCTCCTTACCATGCCCGGTTTCTCTGTATTTCTCCCATATTCTACCTGCCCCTCCTTAGACAAAAGGGCTTGTAAAGATATTATTAAATGAGGTCTTATGGGTCCCCTATTTACATTGTCACTGTTAACACTGACAGGCACAAGTTAGGTAATATAGAAGTATAAAACGTTTCTCATTAATATTATCATACTAGAAACTTCCAGTACATTCAAAATAGATGATGTAACACATTAAATATAAGTTAATTTCAAAATAGTAACATGTTCATAACATCCTAGTGATGATCCCAGCCAATCCCTAAAATACACTTTATTAAGTACGAGGCTCCGGTTATAAATTTTTGGTCTCCGCATCTCCACCAAGCCTGAAGCACCTTCTACACGGTAATGAAACACACCTGGTTTCTTCCTCTGCGTTTTCCATAATTCCTTCTTACTAGGGCTTTATAATTCTCATTTTTCTTGGTTAAGTAGTAATATAAAACACAGTCAGGAACACTCTATAAGGGAAAAAAATATTTTGAAGAGCCAAAGAAATTATTTTTTTCTTTAAAGAATCAAGTAACACTTTCAAGGAAAATCTCTGGTATTCTCAAGGTATAAATGAAGGGGAAACATATGGCTAGCATTTTAAGGCATATCTAGGCTCTAAAAATATATTCATTATATTTACTATTTTAATGAACAATTACACTTGTCCTAATCCAAATTATGTAAAAGATACCAGAAGCTATCAGAAACATTCAAGCACTTCCTTATTAAGGAGGAACTAAATTCTCTTTCTTGTTGCAGATACGTAAACATTCAAAATCTCTCTTTAAATATTTTGCTCGAAAACACTACATCCAGGGGTGCCTGGGTGGGTCGGTTGGTTAAGCCTCCGACTTTGGCTCAGGTCATGATCTTGTGATTTGTGAGTTCGAGCCCCACGTTGGGCTCTGGGCTGACAGCTCAGAGCCTGGAGCCTCCTTCAGATTCTGTGTCTCCCCTTCTTTCTGCCCCTCCCATGCTCATGCTCTGTCTCTCAATGATAAATAAAAATGTTTAAAAAATAAAAATAAAAGACTACACCCAATCCACTGTGGGAAAATTTTTCAGGGAAAAATCAAGATTCTGATATTTTAGTTGGAAACTTAGTAATGTTTAAAATGCATTGCAGTCTATGTGTTTCTAGGAAAATCCAGTATCGGGCTGTTTTTCATCAACTATGCAAATCAGACTATGTTCTTTGCTTACGCTGTTAAATAATTATAAATATCACTATACTAGTCACATGCGAATCTTTATAAAAATCTATTTTATTTAACTATATCAGTGTATTAGAGCACAAAACTTCAAACTAGCAACTATCACAAACCTATAAACATTCTCAATGCAAACCATTTCTTACCTTCCTTTCCAAGTAGGATGCAATTAGTCCAAAGTTTTTTGGATGCTGGATAAACCTGAGTTAAAAAAAGAGAAAAAAACAACAACACGCACATACACACACACACACACACACACACACACACACACACACAAACATTTTAACAACTTAAAAAGAGGTGGAGGGGGCAGGGAATGACGTTGGGAACAGAAATATTAGTATAGTCTATTTCCCAGGGGTCCCTAACTGCCATCTTGAGGAACAACAGGAGAATCACTAGTCTTTTAAGGGCACCAATTCCTGGGCACCATCCACCAGGAACCACTGGATTGGTTTCTGGTACAGCCCCCAAGTCTCGACTTTTAAAAAGCACCCCCCAGGTGACTCAGACATCACCTAAGTTTGGGCGCCACAGTTAACATGACTCTGTAACCCCAGTTCAGCTCTTACCTGTTACTACTTATGTTCCCATCTACAAAGCTATGGGAAGATCTACATTCTCTACTTGCCCCGGGATCCATTCAAATGTCAAAAGGGGGCCAAATTTTTGGAGAAAGAGCTCAATTTACAAGTGAATGCCAAATATTTTTTTGTGCATTTATGTAAGCTTGTTAGAAAATAGTTTAAAGCTTAAATTACTTGTCTTTAAAGATCTCCTTCTCGTGGTCAGTCCAAACATTCATAAACTGCCTATCTTTATAAACTTTCATAGGGTCTTCCATAAGTCCATTCATGTTGATGAACTTGACCCGTCTCTGTTCTGCATCAAACATCATAGGTGGGATCACAGAGAGTTGTCGCATTTGTTTCTCATTATTCTGCAAAAGCAAACAAAAAAGTAAACATAACTTATGTAGAATAAAATTTAAAGAGGGCCACAGACCAGCTATCATAATAGAAGCCAGAAAAACCACATATTAATTTAATGTCAATAGTAGTGTATATCCTAACACCTAACATATATTAATTACTCATATATCTAATAAACACTCATTAAATGAAGGGCGCCTGGGTGGATTAGTCGGTTAAGTGTCCGACTTCAGCTCAGGTCATGGTCTCACAGTTTGCGGATTTGAGCCCTACACCAGGCTCTGTGCTGACAGCTCAGAGCCTGGAGCCTGCTTCGGATTCTGGGTATCCTCTCTCTCTGCCCCTCACTGACTTGTGCTCTGTCTCTCTCTCTTTCTCAAAAATAAACAAACATTAAAAATAACACGCTCATTAAATGAATTATAGAGACAGAGAGTACATGTTATTTTTTTTTATATCCTACTACTGCAATTTGTTTGTTTTATTTCTGAGAGAGAGAGAGAGAGAGACAGCGTGAGCAGGGGAGGGTCAGAGAGAGAGGGAGACACAGAATCTGAAACAGGCTCCAGGCTCTGAGGTAGCTGTCAGTACAGAGCCCGACCTGGGGCTCGAACCCACGAACTATGAGATCATGACCTGAGCTGAAGTCAGACGTTTAAATGACTGAGTCACCCAGGTGCCCCCTTACTACTACAATTTGAAAAGAGTTCTTAAAAGAAGAAGATACTTCAAGTAATTTTTCTTTTTAAGTAGGCTTCACGCCTAGTGAGGAGCCCAACACAGATTTTGAACTCATGACCCTGAGATCAAGAGTCCAACGCTGAGGGGCACCTGGGTGGCTCAGTCAGTTAAGCATCTGACTCTGGATTTCAGCTCAGGTCGTGATCTCAAGTTTCCTGAGATGGAGCCCCACATTGGCCTCCGTGCTAACAGTGCAGAGCTTGGCTTGGGATTCTCTCTGCCCCTCCCCCACTTGCATACTCTTTCTCTCAAAACAAATAAACAAACATAAAAAAAGGAAAAAAAAAGAATAAGATGCTTAACCAACTAAGCCATCCAGGCACATCAGATAATAAAATTTTCAACCTAAAGGACACAAAGTAAGGGCAGGTTCATTGAAATAAAGATCTTGAGAAACATTTAATTACATTAACAGTCTTATTTTTAAAAGTCTTAATGTCATTTTAGACAATAAATCTTAATGTCATTTAGAGACCAATAAATAGGGGAAAAAAAAAAGCAAACAGGCACCAAATCCTAAGGGCGTTGATTTTAAATTAATTAAACTCACGTGTATAATACTTCTTGCGAATCTTACATAATCTCCCCACTGAAAATTGAAGACTATTATCCTTAGAATTTCAACTAAAACTTTGTTACATCTATACAACTAGGTCTTCCCCAGAGTTTAAGTTCCTAAGTTCATAAGCACAAATTTCTATGAAAAACCTTTTACCAAAATTATAGGTATTGGCCCCAACACAAAGCGAGGTCTCATTTTCCTAAATCTTTTCCTCACAGAAGTGGGTACCACCTTACACTCAGTCCTTACAAAGTGTCTAATTTTGTGGGGTACTCTCAATCAGTCTGAACACCAAAGAACGGCTTGGGCAGACACATTAGCTTGACGTCACCTCAGGCGGTACTGGTTTTGGAAGCTTACAGATGTGCCCTAATGAAAGCAGTCAAAAAGCAAGCAACGAAATTTGACACATTTAGTCATCATGGCAGGGATTATGACCCCAAATTTTGAAATATATAGCACTGAGTCACCGTCTTTGATCATTACTTGTGTGTGTGTGTGTGTGTGTGTGTGTGTGTGTGTGTGTGTGTGTTTTAATCGAAGTATAGTTGATACCACAAATTAGGTTTTGAAAAAAACAGTACTTAAAATCTAAAACTAAATGAACAGGACCTGGCTTCTGGACCAACCCTCAGAGACAGTTTGAACAACAGCTAAAAAGACTCATGTTAGGGACTGAAATTTCCTCTTCTTCAGCCCGGATTTACTGATGCCATATCGAATCTCTCTCCCAGACTCCCCTGGCTAGACAGCACACTCTGGAGAACCCACCCGCCCCTCAGGTCCACAACTCAATGTACCCGCAAAATACGTGCTCCTTTGTTCTTCCAGAAAATGGCAGCACTAGCTCAATCTTCTCACCTAGAAAGCGGGGAGTCACTTTCCACTTTTCTTTCTCAATCCATCTTGCCTTGCCCACTCCACCTCCGAGGAGTCTCTCCTGTCAGTCTGCTCCCATACATCCCTGCCACTGCTGCCCTGATTCAGGCCCTTATTTTTATCTGAACAGCCTCCTCGCCTCTTTCCAGGCCTCCCAGCTGCCAAAGCCATCTGTGTAAAATGCCAGCACGATCGTGCGACTGCCTGGTTTAAAACGTTCAGTGGTTGGCCAGTCTTTGGAACAGTCCGAGCTCTATAAATGTTCCCTCATTGGTGTACAAATGAACCCTTAGTTCCTGGGGCAGGCGGCTAAAATGCCTGAATAATCAATGAATTAAAAATTCAGTTAATTGTCTTACCTCCTGCTCAGAGAGCCCATCAATAATTTCAGAAATCTCATGCTCGCTCCTAGCAATGGTGGCTGAAAGACCAGCTCCCCTCTGCCCAACTCTAAATATAAGAAAGAAATTATAAATATATTTAAAGGCATTTCATAAAGAAAACACCAATTAAGTTTCTTTTATATACATTACTCTTCTGAATGGGACTTTTTTCACCAACTAGAAGTCAGAGACGAAATGCTATTGAGCCACTACTTTTAAGTAATATGCCTGAAGATTAGAATTCTATAGAAGAACAATTTAAATGTTGAAATTAAGATTTTTTTTGATTTTTTCTTTTTTGTTTTTAAGAGGTTTTGTTTTGTTTTGTTTTGTTTTGTTTTGAGAGAGAGAAATAGAGAGCAAGCAGGGGAGGGGCAGAAAGGGAGGGAGACAGAATCGCAAGCAGGCTCTACACTGTCAGCACAGAGCCCGATACAGGGCTCAAACTCATGAACTGTGAGATCATGATCTGAGCTGAAATCAAGAGTCAGACACTTAACCAAATGAGCCACCCAGGTACCCCTGAGATTAAGATTTAAAGGTTACACGTCCAAGTTCAAACAGCAGAACCATTTATGGGAAACTTCTGGAAAACCACAGGTATTGCTGACATTTCCATTTCAAATAGTAATCTTTGCCTTCCAGAGTAGACAGCAGACTTTGAAAAATACATTAAATATTTTTTTAAAGAGGGGGGGAAAACAACCATCGTCCCTCACAGAAACTTAATCAAGATGAAAAGAATTAAGGCTTGCATATATTCTTACAAGAGACAGTGGAGAAGAAATCTAAAGCATTTACTTTTGCAAAATATTTGTTCTCTAAAGTAAAAACAAGGGGTGCCTGGGCTGAGTGGCCAGCTTCAGCTCAGGTCATGATCTCACGGTTGGTGGGTTCGAACCCCACGTCGGGTTCTGTGTTGGCAGCTAGCTCAGAGCCTGGAGCCTGTCTTCGGATCCTGTGTTTCCCTCTCTCTCTGACCCTCCCCTGCTTACGCTGTATTTCTCTCTCTCTCTCTCAAAAATAAATAAAACATTAAAAAAACTTTTTTTTTAAATAAAATAAAGTAAAAACAAATCAGAAACTATCTACCAATACCAAAGAATTTCTTAATTAGCAATCTATGTGCATACTCTTTGGCCATTTGCTAGGTAATGAAGGATGAAGAAATGTTTAAGTCTATTCTTATTAACTATCATTTCTAAAGGAATGAGGATCTTCAAGAACAGAAGAACTAGGGCACCTGGGTGGCTCAGTGGGTTAAGTGGCCGACTACAGTTCAGGTCATGATCTTGCAGTCCATGGGGTCGAGCTCTGTGCTGACAGCTCAGAGCCTTGAACCTGCTTCAGATTCTATGTCTCCCTATCCCTCTGCCCCTTCCCCACTCTCACGCTGTCTCTGTCTCTCAAAAAGTGAATAAATGTTAAAAAAAATTATAAAAAAGAATTTCAAGATATTCACCTAAATTTAGACTGAACAGCATCACTAAATATAAAAAAAAATATTAAATCCACCAAGACATAATCTTTGCAAGCTGATAATGAAGTTTTATATTCAAAATCAAAGTTCTTTGAGACCTTTCTTAGGAGCAGATTCAGATAACCAGTACGACTGTGAAAGAGCCCAAGAGAGACTCTTTTGGAGAGAAGGGCCTGGCCAGTAGCCAGGAGAAGAGCATAGCCACGAAACACTAAACTACTTACCGCTGAAACCTTTCTTGTTGTTCTCTTTGTTTTCGAATTTCTGGAAACTGCTTCTCATAGTACTCCCTTGTTTTGCTTTCTTTAGCTTTTCTCCGGGGATTATTTTCTATTCTGTCCACTTTTTTCTCCCATGCCTCCATGAGCTGATCATAACGTTGGCAGATTTTTTGTTCCTATTAAATACCCGTAGCAAATTAATAATTAAACTAAACTCTGTCATCCTGACAAACCTAATACTTTAAAGTAAATGCTACTCCTAAGGCTAAGTCAGGAAGGAGTACACGTGGCCTAGCACTCAACTGTGAATGAAAAGCTGTCCTCGATCTGAAAGAGGAGAAGAGAAAAGAGCTGTTTCCTATGAAGGTCAGCATAACAAGCACATTTTGGCTGGATTTTTTTGTTGTTGTTGTTAACTTTAAGGCTAATACAAATTAATTCATTAACAAGCCACTACTGGCAGCTGATCAGCTACTTTTATTATTTTCCCGATAACAATGTAGGTCTTCATTGTCAAAAACAAAAACAAGAACAAAAAAAAAAAGGAAAATTAATAATAGAAACGTGTGAATAGTTCATAATCCCAATCGCCCAACAGCAATCATATCAACATTTTGGTGCTTTCCTTCCAATCTGTCAGAGAGAAGACTCACACTTCAACCCTTCCTCTGCTGCTGGAGATTCTGGTTACTTGAAGGTTTTTGTTACTATAAATAATGCTATCTAACACACATTTTTGATAGTCTTGGAAAAGTCAGAAATTGGTTGTACTTTATGATAAAAACAAATGCAGTGAACTACATGAAATCAAGAGTCAATCCTTTTAGAGAAATGAGTAATGTATGATTTCATTTTTTAAATTGAGAAGAAGCCTCCATGAGGAGCAGAGAACCGTGAACATGTCAACACAGAGAAAAAGGTGTAGAAGGACTCAGGAGAAACCATGAACACTGGTCATCTCACGAAAGTGGCACTAGAGCGGAGAACATTATCCTCCTCACACCGCACGCCACCCCCACACGCTTCTCGGTCATTCTTTCCAACTCCTGTACGTGTTATGCATCCCTCACACTTTCTCCATGTCTCCCGCTCAGTCCAAGCCAACATCATCCCTCACCTACATCGCAGTCAGCGCCTCCTCAATGTCTCCCATACATTCTGATGGTGTAGCCAGATGCCAATTCTTAGAATACAAACCTGAACATGTCACTTCCTCAGTTCAAACACTGCAAAAGAGGCTGTTGGGACCTAACCCAAAGTCTCTCAGGTGGACCTCAGGGGCTGTGCAGCTCAGCCTGAACCTACCCCACTCCCTCCACCTCCCAGACCCTCACGTAAGCTGCGCCTATTCAAATTTCCAGAGTTTCTGGTTTTCCTCCAAACTCCCCTTTTATGATTTGCACATGGGGAGTCAGCTGCCCCTCGTACACGGGCCCACAGTCCTCGATATGTCCTGTACCACAGTGCAGTCATGGTCCTGTAAGTCCCTGCTGACCTGTCTCCGCCAGTCATACGGCAGGCTCCCTAAGGACTAAAGCCATATGGCTATCTTGCTCACCTCTGCAGAATAATACATGGGACAGAATAAACAGCCAACAGATATTTATTAAACAAATCAGTGCACACAGAAACGTTATATACATACTCTGTGAAGGCCAAAAACAAAGTCTATGCTTTCATGTTTGCATCACCAGACAGTGAATTTAGCAATTACCACAATTACAAAATTACTGGAAGGAAAAAATACTTTAGCTGATTTCTTAGTTGATATCTGTATGATTTTGGCCAAAACAAAGCAAAAAAATAGTGATTTCAGATAGCATCTGAAGGACCGGACTGGCAGATTACATGAGAAGTCGTAGATCAAGTAAAAGCTGCTGACTCTTGCTTGAGCTTTACAAGCCATTAAACTGTCACGTCATTCAGTATAACATACACGGTGCATTTCTGATGTGAATTAAAGAACATCATCTATTTGCTAAGCAAGTGAATTTCAACGAACCAAGTTTGTCTAAATTGAGCATGAATGCATTGTGGAAAGTAGTACACTGGCATTGTATTTTCTGTAACTTCATCTCCATAAAGATCATAACCACCCAACTTCTGGACTGCGAGTCATGTCATAAATATGAAAAAGTGTCTGAATTTCAAAAAGCTGAACTTTAGCTGACCTGGTTCCTAGTAAGAACGAACAGTAATGTCTACTTAGCATGACCGTAACTTACCCACGTTTGTTTGAGGGTTTTAAGAGACTAAATGTAGAACATCCTAGATCCTTCATAACTCTTTTAACTACTCACCATTTTCTTTTATTTCGATTAGATGAAAATGTTATACACAGATGGCCAAAGAAATTAATTTGACAATGACATTAAATGTCGACTGTTGGCTAGGATTACATTTGTATTTAAGTTCTACCCATAGTTACTTTCTACATCAGCACCTTCTCTCCAATATAATCAAGAGCCATTCTCACTAATAAAGGGAAAGCAAATGCCTAAATGAGCATGAATGGGAAAGTTGTACAAATTTCAGTTAAAGGATAGGACCTCACCCTTTGTTTTCTTGCATGATTTCTTCTTTTAAAAAATAAAATGAGTTTTTTCCTCATCACCTGGTTTCTAGAAGAGAAAAATATGGTTGTATGACATTAAGAAAAAGCATAATTTAATAATGCATTCACTTTTTTTTTTTTTTTTTTCAGAGACACTGAAAAACAAGCAAAGATCACTTAGGAATATCTGATGTAATCAAAGTTAATCTTATTTTTTTTCGCCCTGCAAAATAAGACTTTTGCAATAATTAGAACTGACTAAAATTCCTCCCACTCTACAGCAAGATTTGATACAAATACTTCATTTTCAATTATGACATCCAAGTATAATGCAAACATTTTCACGTTATTAACTACACCGTTACTGATTCTTCTTAAGAACTCTGGTCATGTAAGCGTCTTTGTGCGCTCTTGGAGGAGGGGAGGCAGAAGAGAAGAAGCTTTTAAAGTTACCTCCCTGCCCCAGGTATGGTGCCGATCTCCCCTCTAGGGAGAACGTACACCCACAAAGAGAGAAGGGACTTCTGCTTTACACAGAAGATTTTCTTCCGTCACAGAAATGATACAATCCACTCTAAGAAGTCATGGAGAGACAGGAAGACTTCTCTTGCATCTTAATGAAACAGTTAACACTTTTTAAATGTGAAGCATTGTGATCTTCAAAAACAATGACATGCAGGTTCAAATATAAATATTTATACCCCACCTACTTCCAGAAAGGATTTCAAGCTGATTATTCAAATATAAATACAAAGCCAAGGCAAGTAGAAGTAATTTTTTGGATTATCTGCCACTCAGGACTAACAGTGACACTGGCTCCACTCAAATTAGCATGGACAGTCAGGAGCTGGCTATATGGGAAAGTAGCCAAGACATGAAAAGAATTATTAAAAGGTATATTTGCTATTTCATACAAAGCAAATGACGGCGATGAGAGAAGAGCTACCACACGATTCATACGGATGCATGCAGCTGAGCAAACGATTATCTCACGAGCTGACGTACAGTGGAAACGCTACCGTAATTCAGTTTGCTCTCATTTTCATTATGCGCTACTCAAAAGCAAATGGCAATCGATAAATATAATTTAAAAGGTTTCCTAGGATTTAAGTTTGAAGAAGTCAGCCAGTCAGTAACCCATCCCGGGATGGTGTGCTAAGCACCACAGTGGGGCGATGTGGACAACATGAAATAAATCAGACAGAGCTGCCCTCCAGCTGATACTAATGCGGAAAAGACAGAACACAAACATAACTGAAGCTTGGTGGGGGGGAAAAAATCATTAACAGCAGCCAACTAGACTTTAGCTGCTTTTCTCCTTTGCAAAAAAAATGTTAAAAGTGCTACACAGTCCGAAACAAGGTATATTTTATGAGTTTTGCCTGAACCTACCTCTAAGGGTTGTCAAGACCACAGTAGCATCTCACAGAAAAATTCTAAGTTATATGACTATTATTATAAACCACTTACTTAACAAAAGTTAAAATTATTCAAATTTCCATTGTTTTCATGCATACTACCATGCAAATTATATTTGCCACCAATTCTGCAAAGTAGTCAATTATTGTACATACTCTCAGTAAGAAATGTTTTCAAAGAAAAAATATATAGATGATATATAAATAGCAATGTGCTCATCAGTTACTGTACTCGTAGATAATTAAAATGTTCTTATTATTATTCTTAATAAAACATAAAGTAGAAATATCACATTTTTGTTACAAACTAAGAATCATTCACCTCAATTCTCTTAAAGTATGATAATTTAAAAAAAAAATCTATCTAGCTTCCTCTCTTACTTCGTTCAGATTGAGAAATTAGGTTTTCTTTGCACTTATGCTCTTATTCCAGAATCTGCATCCAGAAAGGCCTAGCATCTAGGATGAGCAAGGCTACACAAACTACATTGTGGAGCAGTCTCCTCACCCACGTGAGGTGACAGAGCGCTTCCAAGGCACCAGGACATTAAATGGCAGAAGGGTCTACAAATACCGTCATTAGCAAGAGTCATGGAAGGGATTTCCCTAGAATAGGATTTTGAATAATGATAAAATGATCCGTGGCACTTCTACTTTGCAATGGCAGATGTGGCTTGGTGGGGGACGGTGTCATCACTAGTCTTAAATGAAAAAGCTTCATTATCTTACTTCATCATGCGCCTTGCAGGTACTCCACTGAAAAAAAGACAAAACAGGAGGCAAAAAATTCAAGCCTCAAGGTAAGCCATTTCAATGTTAAGTATTCACCTTTTTTACTAGCAGATCATAAAACCAGCTAGTTTTATGCAATAATTTATTTCATTTTTTGGCCTCGGAAACTCAAAGCTGTTACCCCAACCCCCAAGAAGCCAGAGGAAGATAACATATAGTAAAACGACAGCAAATTACACAAATCTAAAACACACCTACACTATATTATAATAATATGTCAGCAGATAACATAAAAATGATCTCTTTATAGAATATATGGTCTTTAACTGAAGAACTCCAAAGATGATAAATACTTACGTCTTGATGTTCTCATGATACACCTTGGTGTCTGATGGCTGGTTATAGAGTGGCTATAAAATAAATCAAATATTTACATATAAAATGTTGTACACACGTCTATGAAAATACAAAGAAACAATTTATATTTTCACCTAATCCTAGGTGAAGCACTCATGCGTCTACATGACACATGCCCTACTAAAACCTCCAGGCTTTCCAGTCCCCGATCAACTCTCTTCACCCTATCTCCTATTAATGGCACTGCTGTAAAAATGTTTATAAATCCACTGTAGCCCATAGGAAATACATTTATTCAGATTTTTTAATCTCTAAGGCAAAGAAGAACACATGGTCCAAAGGGCTTCCTATTTCTGTTCTCACTCCTTCTTCCTGCTTTTACCTGGTGTGATTAAATGGCTCCTCAGGGGAAAAAAAAAAAAAATTTAAAGCCCAGGATAATACTTCTGCAAAGGTAACCAAGTTTGTATGGCATTATTTTCAACATACTGCCCAGCCACATCACCCTCATTCCAAAGTAGACAGACTGTATTCCATCTTATCCCATAAGAAAAATTTTTCTTTTCCGTAAGAAAAATTATTACGAAAACAGCACTTGATGTTAAAAAAGAAATTTCTTGGGGTGCCTGGAGGGCTCAGTCGGTTAGGCGTCTGACATTGGCTCAGGTCATAATCTTGAGGTTCTTGAGTTCGAGCCCCACATCGGGCTGTGTGCTGACAGCCTACTTCAGATTCTGTGTCTCCCTCTCTGCCCCTCCCCCAGTCATTCTCATTCTCTCTCTCTCTCTCTCTCTCTCTCAAAAATAAACAAACATAAAAAGAAAAAGAAATTTCTTACTTACCAGTTCCACTTTTGGGCCAAGACCTTCAAATATTTTATGAGCTTCTTCTGCTTTTTTCTACAGATAAAGACATCATTATATTGTACAATTAAAAATTATATTACCTAAGTGCAAAACCACTACCAATTTAATATTTACCCAAAGACTACTCTAGAGTTGAACGCATCTGTATTCCCAAATATTCTTGTCACATGAATGGCTGAAATATCCTCTTTTATTTTCACAGCTTCCTCACAAAACTCAGTCAATGCTTCACTCTTGTACTGAAATAACACCTAAAGACTTGTTAAGTTCTTAACAGTGAGCAGATCTCAAGATTCTAGGGAGAAGGAACACAGATCCACTATTAGAAATGAGTCCCTCAACACTTTGACTCATACTGTCGTTAATAAAAATTTCTAAACATAAAATACCATAAAGTCACCAGTCCTTAGTGGCGTAAGTCAAACTGAGCTCTTGGAAGAAAACCTTATAATGAGCTTCTATGCTAGTTACAAGAAAACCTTGGTAATCACTGAACAGAGGAAACAACTAGTTTGAATTACTCAAATGTTCAGTAGTAAATAAGGCTGATTTATATATTTTTTGAATTGTTACTTTTTACAGTCCATTTTCAAAAGTAAACTGATCTAGACGGATGTGCCATCTAACAGACATCCTCCTTGAACGGACAAATGAAATATAACAAATCTGATGCTGACGATGTTTGAGCTGGAACTGCGGGCCTACCGAGCGTCCGTGGTTCTCCAACCCGTCACCGCCACCACAGCCCGGCTGCCACGAGGGCTCCCCGCCGGCTGCGCAGGCCCCACCGCGGCGCATTTGCTGCTGGGAGACCCTCCGTGGCTTCCGACGGGGCACACAAATGGGACTGGGTACTCATATTCCCCAAGTAGAAAGATATTCCCTTAAAACAAATATTCTCCTTTTCATCTCATTTATCAGTCAGAATCAAATATTTATTTCATATATATTATGGGAAAAGAACTAGTGCAGGAAGCACACAACAGTAGTAATGCACTTTCCAAACTCCAGGAAACCGAAAAGGTTATTAAGATGAAACATAAATCTATCAAAAATGTCGACTATAAAACTACAAAACTCCATTAAATTTGCTTAGCAAATAGATCCCATTTCTATAGGCAGTTTTAAGGCAAGATTGGTCAATCTTGGCACTATGAACATTTTGGGTCAGATACGTGTTCTGGGGACTGTCTCTATGCATTCTGGGATATTTAGCAGTATCCCACTAGATGCCAGTAGCACTCTGTCTATCCTCCAAGGTGTAACAACCAGAACAGCCTCCAGCTGAGAACAAATCACTGTTCTAAGGTAACTGTCAAACTAACTCCAGAAGTCAAAATGTAATTATCACGAAATTCAAATTTTTTAGCTTTAGGCATATATTAACTAGCATGCAAATAACATCATCATAGATGACGAACTTGGAAATTTAGTTGTGCCCGCAACTAACTTTCTCCAGACCCGACACTCACCAGTTTGTAAATTTGCTTTTTAAGTTTATTTATTAATTTACTTTTAGTAATCTCTATATCTGAAGTGGGGCTCAAACTCACAACCCCAAGATCAAGAGCCACATGCTCTACTGACTGAGCCAGCCAGGAGCCCCTTAACTTCGCTTTCTCAAGGCACTCTGTGTTAGAGAATACACCAAGAACAGGCAGGCTGAGTGGAACTGTACACAAACACTACTGAGACAAGGGAGTAAAATTATATTCTGGCAAATACTAGTATCCTATTAAGTAAAGGCACTTACCTTTCCAGAGCTAATTTTAAAAGCTGGTATTTAGGATGTTTGCAGGCCCCAAGACTTAAGTTTTGCAAAGTTTTATTAAATATTTGACTTCATGTTGGTTTAGTTGCTAAGAACATATTAACCTAACAAGCTTGGCAGACAAACATTTTAATTTAAAGCCCTCCCATTTCCATATTGTCATTTTTAGTCTAGGTCTATAGACAGAAGTACTTAATTCCTCAAACACGTTGATTCGTTCTATGTGCCAGGTGCTTGCTAGATACCAAGAAAACAACAAAAAGGTCCTGAAAGCTTCATAGGGAAAATGCTACTTGACCAGGGTCTCGAAGTCCGGGAACAATCAGACAAGAAAGACAGGACACTGGATCGGATGCCTTGAAGGCAGGCGCAAGGCCCTGGGATAAAGGTACTAACAACTGGAAGGGGACTTTCAAACCTATTGTGATAGGACAGCTTTAAGAAACGAGGCCCGGGCCAATAGCCAGGCAGGCAGGCATGTTGGCACCGATAAAAAGGTTGGGCTATTCTGCAGAAAGTGGGAAATAATCAAAAGGTTTTATTTGGGGACTCACGTAACTGCACTTCAAATATGAAGGACTGGTTAGAAAGAAAAACGACTGAAGGAAGGAAAACTCACTATTTATGTAAGTGATGAGGGCTCAAATAAGCTACTGCCAAAGGAGGAAGGGAGAAGCTCTGACGAGCGAGAGCACTATTCAGGGGTGGGAAGGACGCTCCGCGTTAGTTAACTAAACCTACAGCGTGCCCGAGAGAGGGCAACAGACTTCCGAGGACCCAGGCCTAGGTGACTAGCGGCTGCTGGCACATACTTTCCACCTTCGATCCTTTTCTTTCATCTGTTGTCACTTTAACTTGCAAATCACGCAATCAAAATATAAAACAAGCTGTTTTTGAAAACTGCACTCCAGGCACACCTTTTTCTATATGTATTATCATTCTGAAATTAGAGCATTTGTAAATATTTTTGGATCCTACAACTGGGGAGAGTAACAGCAAATTGAACGGTTAAAAACAGTCCAGAAGAGTCTATTTAGAGACTAAATAAATCTCAGTCTAAAGTTTAAATATGATGCAAGACAGTTTTGCTCTCAGGAAACCAACTTTCAAATTAAACAGCCACTTTTGGGTAGTTTTCTTCCTCCCACTTTTTTTTCATTTTTTTAATGTTTATTTAAATCTGAGAGAGAAACAGAGTGCGAGCAAGGGAGAGGCAGAGAGATGGGGGGAAACACAGAATCTGAAGCAGGTTCCAGGCTCTGAGCTGTCAGCACAGAGCCCAATGCGGGGCTTGAAACCACGAACCCTGAGATCATGACCTGAGCCCGAGTCGGACCCTTAACTGACTGAGCCACCCAGGTGCCCCCTTCCCACTAACTTTCTAAAGAAACCGAAGAGGCCTAATACAAGACAACGGCCCCCATCTCTTAAGCCAACTGGGCTGAATTCCCAAGCAGTGTAGACTGCTGCCACAAAAGGAACAAGAGAGAAATGTCCGCTTGCCCTCGGCCATCTCTCCTTCCCTCTGGTATCAAAGGAGCTTAGGTCATTCATTAAAGAAAGCTAAAAAGGCCGCGAAGGCCTTACACAAGGCAGCACGGTGAGGCAGCAGTGAGGAAGCCCGGGCTCCGGGCCCAGCCACGCTCTCGTGGCTTCCCCTCTAAATCCACCACCGCTGCAGACTAGTAGCAGGGTAATCAGAAACAAGAGATTTGTAAAAAGAGGATTTCCACAGTTACCTATCAATGAAATAGAACCTTCACTGCAAATCTAACACTAAGATCTCAAGTCTGGTAGTTCTTAGAATTCTTCACAGAATCTGAACACACGGGTGCTATAGGGCAAAGAAGAGGTCTGAAAGTTTCCAGCTTTGTTGCTGGGCATCAAGAAATATCTACTGCACTAAGTAATGAAAGCGCGCGCGCGCGCACGTGTGCGTGTGTGTGTGTGTGTGTGTGTGTGTGTGTGTGTACACACACATATATATACTTGAGCACAAGGTAAACTCCCCATCAGATCTTGTTCAATCATATTCGGTGCTCACGGCTTAGGCAACCAGAGAATGCACTACTAATGACAAGGCTAATTAAGAAACTCCATCAATTAATAAATATCCTTGAATCCAATTTCTTTGAAAACTGACTCACACTAAGAAGTCAACATTTTATTTTCCAAGATTCTTTTCCATTGTTGGCTCTGATCCCCACTTACTTTATCTCTGAGGTCAGAAACTGGCCGTGATGCCCATCAGCCCACAGGTGTTTTATTGTCCTACAGAGTATTTTTTTTAAAGGAGGAGATTCCACATAAAACTCCATGTTCTCTGCTTTCTTTAAACAAGGGCGCACCTGTCAACCTTGGGCCACATCTTGCTTGACCAGAGTCACTGCCCCTTTAGGCAACACAGAAGGCTGCCCTTATCACTCACTCCACTTACTGCCATTCATCCTCTTTGGACAGATACTCAAACAGCTCTTCAAGGAGACTGCTCTGTCCATTCAATAAACTGGACTCATTCTGAACCCAGCCAAGAAAATAATATAAATTGCCCTGTTTTTACCTGCCTGTGACACTTAACCATCATCCCAAGCATTAGATATCTGATGACTTTCAGGTTCCCATCTAATATTCACACATACGTGTTTATCTGAGTCTAAGATCATTCTTATAAATGTTTATGTAACAATTCACAGGTGCCCTTAAGGCCAATCTCCTTTAGAACCTGGGCTATTATAAAGGTACAGGCTACCTGTATAAAACATACTGATCATGATCACTCCACTCACTACAAAATCAACTGAAACAACAATCTCAACTTCAACCTCGTGATCGTCTTTAGCTCACAAGTTGATTCTCTCCCGTAGTACTTGAATCATATTCCTTTTTAGACTGGGAACTTCTGGAAGCCCAGCGTTAAGCAGCTGTACTGGAAAGTTTGCTTTATATTAAGGTGAAATCAATTTCCATTTAACTGCTAGTTTTCTGAGCTGGATTCCAGCCACAAACTCACTTCAACATCACAAAATTACTCATAGAATTGAGGCCTGGCTTTCCTAAATCAATGAACGCTTTTAATTATGAATATGAAAGAAGACATTTTTTTTTTAAATAGCAAACAAAGTCTACCTATAAGTCAATGGCCTCACACTTTATAACTAAGATTCAAACTACAGCCCAGCTGTCAGTTCCAAAGCTGATAATGCACATTATTTCCATATCCAATGGCCCGTCTCTAATGGGATGGTGTCAGTAGTTGGCATCAAATGTCCCTTACAGAGTGAAAACCGACAGAATAATGCCTTGTTTTGCATTATGCGCTACAAACTTGCTTGCCAATTTTGTAAGGTAGGAGAGAGACTTAGTTGGTAAAATTACATTCCCATTAATATTTATGCAATATAATATATAAATTATATATTTTATATATATAATTTATATATAAAGATTAATTTATGACACAGCTATCAACTGATCTGTAAGGAAAAAACATCAAGCTTTAGTCAAAGTTTAAGAACATTAAAAATTACAACAGAAATCAGGTTTTAATCCAATTAACATTACCACAGAACACAAGGATAATTTTACAAGACAGAGTCAAGCGCTTTTAAAGGCCTGTGTGCCGTAAGAAAAGGCATGAGCTTACCCGATTCTCATCATAAATAATTTGGACAATACTGCGGTGTTTCTGCTCCACAGGAGGAGGGGACACGGGCTTCTCAGGCTCGGGAGGCTTAGCTGCTTCTTCTTCGAGCTGTTGCTAAGAGACCCAGAAAGAAAGAATCAGGCATCTGATGCACGTCACCCCTACCAGTAATTAATCGCCAGAGATAACACACGCTACTGAGCAATGTTTTACTAATTCTATAGGGTAATCTCTTAATCTACTAGGGTCTAATGGACCCAAGAGTTCTAACAAATCCAATCAGATTTATTTTGACTGAGAACTATGTAACATAATCATTAGACAGAGAAATCCTTTTATATTTGAATTCTGATAAATTTAAAGCAAAACAAGAGAAACTCAACCTATGAAGCCACCCCAGATACTTCCATCACAATGAGCTTCTGTAGCACAGGCAAAAACACGTTTGCATGTCATAGGTCCACATATGTGCTGAGGTCTGATCGGAAGATAGTGCAGCACAGCACTTACAGATAATCCTCAACTCAGAACAGCACCATGCTCAGCCCCCCCGCCAGCCGGTATGTTTTGCAGCCAAGAGGCGCTGGCAAAACTACAAGTTTAGATACAATTACAAAACAGCAAGCTATCTGCATTACGCTGCCTGGGTTTGAGCCTTCAGGTCACTCTTTAAGAGCACTGTGACCCTAGGATCCTTTCTAGGTCTTATTTCAATCCTGAACAAGTATATAAACCACTCATACATAAAGCAGAAACACTAATCCTATCTATCTCATAGACTTTGGAGAAGATTAAATAACTCAATATAGCGCATCACAACTATAAAGAGTCAGTAAACATTACCAACTATTATTACTCAAGCAAGCAGAGACTTTGGTCAGTTCACTGCTTTTTATCTTTCAACACTTAAGCCAGAGCCTGATACATAGTAAATGCTCGAGAAATAGTCCTGTGAATATAAGTTTCTAAGACTGAGAATCAAGACACCTAATCAAATAGGTCAGATCACACCCAACCTAAGGATAAAATTCCTCCAAGAGACAAGCTTCAATGACCACTTCCACCTTAGAATTCAAAGTGCTTTGGCAAGCGGCTATCTGTATACGCTAAAGACAGATATTTGGAGTTGTGAAATTATTTTTATGGGGTTGAGTTCTTCAACCATTCTCTTAGCTTTGCTCAGAAGCCTTCCTTGAGGGTCCCTGTTAAGTAGGTATGGAGAAAGGCATAAACCAACTTCCAGAAATCGCATTTTGTTCTTAGAACTGAAGTAGTCCTGGGATGAAACCATTGTAACAGAAAGACTAAAAACAAATGAAACAAAAAATTCAAACAAACTTTTCCTCATTTAATTTGTTCTTTTACATGAAGTTTACAATAATTTTGCAAATTTAAAATATTTAGTTGGAATTTTTGAATTGTATAGAACATATACAATTATGTGTTAATGATATTAACACTGTAAGTTAACATTTACGAATACTATGTTTCTATGCATCTATGGTAGGTTTCTTTATTTACTCGTTGTTTATATTTCTCAGTAAAATGTATAGTTCCTATACATCTCATAATGGTCATGCAATATATTTTGTTATTTTTAATTATTATAATCGGTTACACATCATTGAGCATTTACTATATGCCACATATTAAACAATATATTCATCATCACAACCATCACATAAGGTAGCTAGTGTTATTAGCTATATTATTGCCATTTTACAAGTGAAGAAACTAAAGACGAGACCAGATCAGACCAACTCGCAGAATCAGACCCACTAAGAGTTAAAAGAACTGTCAGACATATTATTATAAATTTAATAGGACTCAATAAATAAGCCTGCTCAACATTTTAAAGAAAGGTAATCTTCCATGAGATTTAAAAATTAGCCTAAGAGAAATTCCAGCAATAAAAACATCAGTGAAACTAAATATATATTTGACAGATTAGATATAACTGAAAAGAGAAATGCAAACTACAAAACAGAAATGAAGAAACCGCCCACAGTAAAGCCCAAAGCAACAACCAACTGGGAAAGAAAAAAATAATAAAAAGACATGGAAGACAAGAGGGTAAGATGTTATATCTAACAGGAATCTGAGAAGAGAACAAAGAAACTATAGGAAACAATTTTGTTAAAAAAAAAAAAAAATGATTATGAATTAGAATCTTCCAGAACAGATTAAAAACTAACACATTCAAGAAGCCCAGTAAATCTTCAGCTGGACAGTAGGTTAAGCATCTGGCTCTTGATTTCAGCTCAGGTCATGATCTCACAGTTGGTCATCAAATCTAGCCCCGTGTACGGCTCCCCGCTGGGCATGGAGCCTGCTTAATATTCTCTCCCCCGCACCTCTCTCTCACCCCCCTTCTCAAAAAGTAAATAAATAAATAAAAATAAAAGCAAAAACCCACTCCTAATACATCATAGTAAAAACAACAGCAAACAAAGATACTGACGGCAGCCAGAGAAAAAATTCAGACCATCCACAAAAGAATAAAACTTAGACTGAGGGCCGATGTCTTAGAGTGGAAGCCAGAAGACAGAGTGGTGGTACCAAAGAATCATATGCCAAATAAAAACATCTTTCAATAAACAGGCGTAAATAAAAGACATTTAAGTCTCAACAACTAAATACTGAATTTGCCAACTGATAGATCCTCACTAAAGGAAATTCTACAGGATGTTCTTTAAGCAGAAACATATACCCCCAAATGGAAGATCTCTCTGGCAAGGAGGAATGCTGAGCAAATAAGATGAGAGATATGTGGGTAAACCTAAATGAACACTGACTGTATAAAATAATGTCTTCAGTGGTTGAAATAAAACAAGAAAAAACTAGGGAAAAAATGGCAAAAGTACCATAAAAGTTGTGAGAAAACAGAAAGAAATCAAGGAGTTTTATGCCCTCTTACTTCTCAAGAGTATGATTAGGATACCAATTTAATTTTAGGCTTAAGTTAAAAGGGCTGATAAATTTAAGGGGAACCATTATAAACAAAAAAATAGTGTATCAAATCCAAACTAGTGGAATAGAAGAAAATGTAGTCAGACAAATAATCAATCCAATATAAGGTTTGGAAAAAACAAAAATACCATAAAAAAGGAAAGGGCAACTATTAATAAAAACAACTGAGATACTGCCAATCATTATAATCAGGTTAAAAGAACTAAATTATCCTGCGGAAAGACAGGTTGTCAGATTGGATAGAAACCAAACTTTAGGTATATACCTATATAAGAGCTATATCTTAAATGTAAAAGCACAGAAAGTAAAGGGAAGAAAAAAGATAAACTATCAACCAAAAGAATGCTGATCTAATTATGTCAGTATCAGGCAGAACAAATTTTCCAGTAAAAAGCATTACAAGAGATAGAATGTCATTGCCTTATAATAAAAGGTTTCACTGACCAGGAAAGAAACAACTATGAACTTGAATAAACCTAAAATAAAAGGCTGAAAATACACAGGATAAAAACTGAGAACTGGGGGGGAGGCGGGGGGGGGACCTGAATGGCTCAGTGGTTAAGTGTTCAGCTCTTGATTTCAGCTCAGGTCATGATCTCTGTTTCGTGAGTTCGAGCCCCACACTGGCTTTGCGCTGATGGTGCAGAGCCTGCTTGAGGTTCTCCCTCTTTCTCTGACCCTCCCCAGTCGTACTCTCTCTGCCTGTGTAAGAATAAATAAACTTTAGGGGTGCCCGGGTGGCTCAGTCAGTTAAGTGTCCGACTTTGGCTCAGGTCATGAGCTCATGGTTCGTGGGTTTGAGCCCCGCGTCGGGCTCTGTGCTGACAGCTCAGAGCCTGGAGCCTGCTTCGGATTCTGTGTCTCCCTCTCTCTCTGACCCTCCCCTGCTCACGCTGTCTCTCTCTCTCAGAAATAAATTTAAAAAAAATTAAAAAGCCCAAAAGAATTTACAAATGAGAAATTAGCAATAAAAGGATAATTTAGGGAGACTCCTGGTCTATAAAAAACGTCAAATGTAACAAAAAATGTAATTTTTAAAAAGACATTATTAATAAGAGCATCAAAAATATAAAGTGCCTAGTGTTTTTAAATAAAAGGCATAGAGATTATTTATGGACAGAGGGTAATAAAACATGAAAGACCTCCTAAATAAATGGATACACCATATTCATGGATGGAAGACTCAATGGCATAAAGAATTCATCCTTCCCAAATTGATCTCTGTACTCCATATGATTCCAATGAAAATTCCAGAAAGATGTTTTAGAGAATCTAAAAGTTACATGAGATTTTAAAAAATTTTAAATAGCTAAAACATGCCTTTAGAAGTGGGGCTTACCTCACTGGAAAAAAAGAATTATTATAAAGCTCTAGTAATTAGGAGAATATATACTGTATTTCTGCATGAATACCACAAAAGGGCAATAAATAAGAATTTTCAAAGCCCAGAAATCAACACATCTATAGACGCAAACTTGAATTATAATAGAGCTAAAATTGTACAACAGTTGGGAAAGGATGAACTTTGCAATTAATTATCGACAGGTAGCAGAATGAATGTGACCCACACCTTGAGACAGATATTAAAAACTCAATTTCTGGTGAATTCAGAATAATGTAAAATGCAAAACTATGAAGCTTTTAAAAAGACAAATAGTCAACTGTTTTCAGGATTCCAGGAAAGTCTCCTATAAAATCTAAACAAATTCTGTTCACCAAAAAACATAATTAGGTTCAAAGACCTATATATCACAGTTAAAACAATAAAATTTACAGAGGAAAAAAAGGCATAAACCCTCACGGGACCTTAGATTATGCAGCAGTTTCTTAGACAGGACACCAAAATCTCAGGTAATGAAAGAAAAAATAAATTGGGCTTCATCACAATTAAAAACGCTTGGCCCTGGTGTTGACTCAGTCCTACACGGCTGTTCCCTGGAACAGGAATCATTTCTCTCCAGTCGCCCTCTTCTGCACACAAGAGTCCCACCCCACAGAAGATTCAGTGGGCACAGACACGAACCCCGAGAGGCCCCAGAAATATCTTTTCTGTTCTGAGGCCAGAGAAGGCCAAAGATTATCTCTTTAAAATGGATAATGATGAAAATGAGCACCAGCTACCTTTAAGAATGGTCAGTTTGGGAGCTGATGCAAAAGATGAATTGCACGTTGTTGAGGGAGAGGCAATTATGAAGGCAATCCAATTAAAGTAACACTGCAACTTTGAAAACATCTGTACAGCCAATAGTTTCCCTTGGGGGCTTTGAAATAACACCACCTGTGATCTAAATGTGGTTCAGGGCCTGTGCATGTGGACAGAACCTCGTAGCTCTGGAGGAAGACGAAGGAGATGAAAGTGTGAAATTCCTAAGTCTATCTGGAAAGTGATCTGCCCCTGTAAGTCACAGCAAGTTTCCACCAAAAAAAAGTGAAGCTGGCAGATGAGGATGAGGAAGCTGAGGAAAAAGTGCCAGTAAAGAAATCTATACTCGATACTCTAGCCTACAAGGCTCAAAAACATCAAACCAGGATGGAAAAGACTCAAAACCATTAATACCAAGATCAAAAGGTCACGAATCCTTTTAAAAAAAAAAAAGAGGGAAAAAGTCTTAAAACAGCAAAAGGATCTATTTCTGTAGAAGGCATTAAAGCAAAAATGCAAGCAAGTCTAGAAAAAGCTTGCTGAATGGTCTTGGTAAATTAAGCCCAAAGATGGGGAGAGGAAAAAGAGAGACAAATATAGTCTCTACTGAGAATCAACAATCTAGACGAAAGTTTTCTATTTTAATTTCAATCCCTGTTCCCAGTTTGCCACCCACCCACACCCCCCTTCCAGGCTGGAAGCTATCTGCCTCCTGATTTCCCAAAGCACCACCTTATTCTTTGCTTTCTGGGACTTGTGCATTTGACTCGGCTCTTTGACCATGTTTTATTCACCTTTTGTATCTCTCTAGCTGCTCAATTAAATACTTAAATGAGACAAGTAAGAGGAGGGAAAAAACCTTTTTTAAAGAAAAGGATACTATGAGGAAAGTGAAAAGACAACTCACGGAACGAGAGAAAATATCTGCAAAATCACATATCTGAGTATCCCCGATACATAAAGAACTCTTATAACTCAACCATAAAAAGATAACCCCACTACAAAATGGGGGAAGAATCTGGATATTTCTCTAAAGAAAATATACAAAAGGCCAACGAGCACATGAAGGACATCTGCCATTAATCATTAAGAAAATTAAAACACTTGAGAGAGAGAGAGAGACAGCGTGAGGAGGGGGAGGGTCAGAGAGAGAGAAGGAGACACAGAATCCGAAGCAGGCTCCAGGCTCTGAGCCAGCTATCAGCACAGAGCCTGACGCGGGGCTCGAACCCATGAACTGTGAGCTCATGACCTGAGGCGAAGTCGGACGCTTAACCAACTGAGCCACCCAGGCACCCAATCATTAAGGAAATTAAAATCAAAACCATAACACTTACTGGGATGACTATTTAAAAAAAAAAAAAAAAAAAAAAGTGTTGCCACAGAAGTAGAGCGAGTGGAGCCCTCCCTCATGTACTGCTGGTGGGGATGTAAAATGGTGCAGCCCACTTTGGAAAACATTCTCGCAGTTCCTCAAAAATTCAAACACAGATTTACCAAAGGACCTAGCAATTCCACTCTGGGTATATACCCAAGAGAACGGAAAGAGACATGTCCACACAAAAACTTGCACACAAATGTCATGGCGGCAGTATTCCTAACAGCCAATAGCAGCCAGAATGTGAGCGTGACCCAAATGTCCATCGCCTGGTGAATGAATAAACAGTACATCATATCCATGAAATGGAGTTTTATTCCTCCATAAAAAGGAATGGAGTACTGATACAGGACGGAACATGGATGAATCTTGAAAACATGCTAAATGAAAGCACCAAAGAGGAAAAAGTCACACATGTTACAGGATTCTATTTACCCGTAATGTCCGGATAAAAATCCATACAGACAGCATGTTAGTGGCTGCCAGGCGACAGGGAGAGGGGGAGGTGGAACCACTACTAACAGATATGTGGTTTCTTTTTGAAGTGATAAGAATGTTCTGGAATTACATAGTGGTGACAGTTGCACAACTTTATAAATAGGTTAAAAGCCACTGAACTGTATACTTTAAAAGGATAAATATTATGCTCTGTGAATTTTTTAACTTCAGTATCAAAAAAGAAAAAAAATCCTCCATCCTCCCATCCCCAAAAAGCAAAATGCCAGGCCACAAATGAGGAGGTAGCTTCCATATACATTAACGGACAAGAGACTTTAGGAAATACTAGAATTAAGAAAATGTCAAAATAGCAGTCCATATAAGGAACAGCAAGAACCCAGAGATAAATGAAAAGAAGCTCTCATTCCTAAACAAGGACATGCAAATTAAAACCTCAGTGAGAACTATTTCACATCCAACTGCGAAAAACTCATCGGGTGAAGACAAGCGTTTGCACAAACTGGAGCCTGTACAGGGCGCCAATGGTACTGCCGTGTTAGCACACTGGGCATCATCTAATACACTCAGAGATGGGCACAGTCTCGAGCCAAGCAATGCCATTCCTGGGTGCGTGCCCGTGAAAATCTGTGCATACGTGAACCAAAAACACAGCACCGCTGTACTGAAATAGCAACAAACTAGAAACGACTCATCCAATAACATTAAAAATAGAATGGACAAACAAGTCCTGCTGTCTGTAATCACACAGACAACATGGCGGGGGACATGAGTGGATGCAATGAAGGAAACTTAAAAGCAAAAAAAAAAAGCTTGATTCCACTCACATAAAGTTGAAAACTATGGAAAATTCAACATTATCTTTTTTAGAAAGACAAACATATCTTCTTAGTATATCGATAAAATAGCAGTAAAATCAAACACTTACTTGCTTCTTTTTCAGTTTAAGGATCTGCTGTTCTACTTTTGCAATTTCTCGATCTACACGATCCATACTCTGTATTAACTCTTCCTTTGAAAGTTTTGAAGGGGAAGCATTCTGATCATCTCCACATGGTTGCCCAGAGATTGGAGAGGATGGAGCTTCATGTTTGCCTCCAAATGCTGGATCCTTTAGGGAAGAAAATCAAGAACAGTTTATTCCTCACTAATAGCCAATATTAACGTCAAGATTCTCACTTGAAAAAGTCCATTTTAAACCTAGCGGAGCCATAAAGGCTATTTCCCTGTCTGGTGTCTTACGGTAGCAATTTTCATACCTGCACACACACACTCCACTCCACTGATGTTTATGCCATTTTCAGGGTCTGCATGGATCATTCACTATTCTGAACATCCTGAAAGCTATTTAGAAGGAGGTGGCAAAAAGGCTGAACAGCCTTTAATGGAACGATACTAAGACTGTGGCGAACATCTGGGGAAATACTAATGCAATCATGAAAAAGGAAGGTACCGTTTCTTAACCATTTCCTTACAATGGAACTTCACAAGGCGGGAAAAATCATAAACTCCATGTAAAAGCTGTGTGTCCATCCTGCTTAACAGCTTATGATATGGCCAAGCGTTCCTAACAAAAGGTTTTCAGCCTTCCCAAGGGCCAATAATGAGATAGGAAGACAGAGAAATGACCTAGGAACTTTTGTTGCTACTACCACCTAGGCCCGTCCTTCTAAAGGGCAAGTAGATCTGCCCACGCGACAGCACACACAACCTCGAGGAAACCAAATATGTCATTCCATTCCACCTCCAATCAGAATGAAAGCCCCTCCACCCAAAACCAACCACCTTGTCAACACACAGACACACACACACACACACACACACACACACACATCATCTGTTAATTTCCAGGCTAAGGTGAAGATATAAGCAATACTGTAAAGCAGATGAATTTTTTTTTTTTTTTAAGTAGACCCTGTGCCCAGCATGGAGCCCAACAAGGGGCTTGAGCTCACTACCCAGAGATCAAGATCTGAGCTGAGATGAAGAGCTGGACGCTTAACCGACAGAGCCACCGAGGTGCCCCAAAGATAAATTTTAGATTAAAGCACTTGTTTTCTTCAGGCTTTAAGAAGCCTAGAATGAGCATAGTTCATAAGACAATACAGTCCTAAATGTATTAAATAATGACTACGTAACTGTGAGAAATCAGTATTTCTAACAAAGAATGCATATAACTATACTTGGATACTTGTTCCAAAACAACTTGGAACAAGAGATTTTCAGCTAAAATATGTATATTACTGAAAAAAAAACCCTCATATTCTGTGATAGTAAATGCTTAA